>NW_027470208.1:0-41963 GCF_051020765.1 Lasioglossum baleicum
ACGCATAACGCACAACGGATAACGCACAACGCACAACCCATACCGCATTACGCATAACGCATAACGCATAACGCATAACGCATAACGCATAACGCATAACGCATAACGCATAACGCATAACGCATAACGCATAACGCATAACGCATAACGCATAACGCATAACGCATAACGCATAACGCATAACGCATAACGCATAACGCATAACGCATAACGCATAACGCATGACGCATGACGCATAACGCATAACGCATAACGCATAACGCATAACGCATAACGCATAACGCATAACGCATAACGCATAACGCATAACGCATAACGCATAACGCATAACGCATAACGCATAACGCATAACGCATAACGCATAACGCATAACGCATAACGCATAACGCATAACGCATAACGCATAACGCATAACGCATAACGCATAACGCATAACGCATAACGCATAACGCATAACGCATAACGCATAACGCATAACGCATAACGCATAACGCATAACGCATAACGCATAACGCATAACGCATAACGCATAACGCATAACGCATAACGCATGACGCATGACGCATGACGCATAACGCATAACGCATGACGCATGACGCATAACGCATAACGCATAACGCATAACGCATAACGCATAACGCATAACGCATAACGCATAACGCATAACGCATAACGCATAACGCATAACGCATAACGCATAACGCATAACGCATAACGCATAACGCATAACGCATAACGCATAACGCATAACGCATAACGCATAACGCATAACGCATAACGCATAACGCATAACGCATAACGCATAACGCATAACGCATAACGCATAACGCATAACGCATAACGCATAACGCATAACGCATAACGCATAACGCATAACGCATAACGCATAACGCATAACGCATAACGCATAACGCATAACGCATAACGCATAACGCATAACGCATAAACGCATAACGCATAACGCATAACGCATAACGCATAACGCATAACGCATAACGCATAACGCATAACGCATAACGCATAACGCATAACGCATAACGCATAACGCATAACGCATAACGCATAACGCATAACGCATAACGCATAACGCATAACGCATAACGCATAACGCATAACGCATAACGCATAACGCATAACGCATAACGCATAACGCATAACGCATAACGCATAACGCATAACGCATAACGCATAACGCATAACGCATAACGCATAACGCATAACGCATAACGCATAACGCATAACGCATAACGCATAACGCATGACGCATAACCTATAACGCATAACGCATAACGCATAACGCAAAACGCATAACGCATAACGGATAACGGATAACGCACAACGCATAACCCATACCGCATTACGCATTACGCATAATGCATAACGCATAATCCATAACGGATAACGCATAACCCATAACGCATAACGCATAACGCATAACGCATAACGGATAACGCACAACGCACAACCCATACCGCATTACGCATTACGCATAATGCATAACGCATAATCCATAACGGATAACGCATAACCCATAACGCATAACCCATAACGCATAACTCAATGCCGATAACGCATTACGCATAACGCATAACGCATAACGCATAACGGATAACGGATAACGCACAACGCACAACCCATACCGCATTACGCATAACGCATAACGCATAACGCATAACGCATAACGCATAACGCATAACGCATAACGCATAACGCATAACGCATAACGCATAACGCATAACGCATAACGCATAACGCATAACGCATAACGCATAACGCATTACGCATAACGCATAACGCATAACGCATAACGCATAACGCATAACGGATAACGGATAACGCACAACGCACAACCCATACCGCATTACGCATAACGCATAACGCATAACGCATAACGCATAACGCATAACGCATAACGCATAACGCATAACGCATAACGCATAACGCATAACGCATAACGCATAACGCATAACGCATAACGCATAACGCATAACGCATAACGCATAACGCATAAAGCATAACACATAACGCATAACGCATAACGCATAACGCATAACGCATAACGCATAACGCAAAACGCATAACGCATAACGCATAACGCATAACGCATGACGCATAACCCATAACGCATAACACATAACGCAAAACGCATAACGCATAAATTATAATGCATTACGCATAATCCATAGCGGATAACGCATAACCCATAGCGCATGACGCATAACGCATAACGCATAACGCATAACGCATAACGCATAACGCATAACGCATAACGCATAACGCATAACGCATAACGCATAACGCATAACGCATAACGCATAACGCATAGCGCATAGCGCATAACGCATGACGCATAACGCATAGCCCATAACGCATAACGCATAACGCTTAACGCGTAACGCAAAACTCATAGCGCATAACGCATAACGTATAAACCATAAGGAATTAACGCATAGCCCATAACGCATAACGCATAACGCATAACGCATAACGCATAACGCATAACGCATAACGCATAACGCATAACGCATAACGCATAACGCATAACGCATAACGCATAACGCATAACGCATAACGCATAACGCATAACGCATAACGCATAACGCATAAACCATAACGCATAACGCATAACGCATAACGCATAACGCATAACGCATAACGCATAACGCATAACGCATAACGCATAACGCATAACGCATAACGCATAACGCATAACGCATAACGCATAACGCATAACGCATAACGCATAACGCATAACGCATAACGCATAACGCATAACGCATAACGCATAACGCATAACGCATTACGCATAACGCATAACGCATAACGCATAACGGATAACGGATAACGCACAACGCACAACCCATACCGCATTACGCATAACGCATAACGCATAACGCATAACGCATAACGCATAACGCATAACGCATAACGCATAACGCATAACGCATAACGCATAACGCATAACGCATAACGCATAACGCATAACGCATAACGCATAACGCATAACGCATAACGCATAACGCATAACGCATAACGCATAACGCATAACGCATAACGCATAACGCATAACGCATAACGCATAACGCATAACGCATAACGCATAACGCATAACGCATAACGCATAACGCATAACGCATAACGCAAAACGCATAACGCATAACGCATAACGCATAACGCATAACGCATAACGCATGACGCATAACCCATAACGCATAACACATAACGCAAAACGCATAACGCATAACTTATAATGCATTACGCATAATCCATAGCGGATAACGCATAACCCATAACGCATAACCCATAACGCATAACTCAATGCCGATAACGCATTACGCATAACGCATAACGCATAACGCATAACGGATAACGGATAA
Source organism: Lasioglossum baleicum (assembly GCF_051020765.1). NCBI lineage: Eukaryota > Metazoa > Arthropoda > Insecta > Hymenoptera > Halictidae > Lasioglossum > Lasioglossum baleicum. The sequence continues at coordinate 3,378 of NW_027470208.1, forward strand.
CGCACAACGCACAACCCATACCGCATTACGCATAACGCATAACGCATAACGCATAACGCATAACGCATAACGCATAACGCATAACGCATAACGCATAACGCATAACGCATAACGCATAACGCATTACGCATAACGCATAACGCATAACGCATAACGGATAACGGATAACGCACAACGCACAACCCATACCGCATTACGCATAACGCATAACGCATAACGCATAACGCATAACGCATATCGCATAACGCATAACGCATAACGCATAACGCATAACGCATAACGCATAACGCATAAAGCATAACGCATAACGCATAACGCATAACGCATAACGCATAACGCATAACGCATAACGCATAACGCATAACGCATAACGCATAACGCATAACGCATAACGCATAACGCATAAACCATAACGCATAACGCATAACGCATAACGCATAACGCATAACGCATAACGCATAACGCATAACGCATAACGCATAACGCATAACGCATAACGCATAACGCATAACGCATAACGCATAACGCATGACGCATAACGCATAACGCATAACGCATAACGCATAACGCATAACGCATAACGCATAACGCATAACGCATAACGCATAACGCATAACGCATAACGCATAACGCATAACGCATAACGCATAACGCATAACGCATAACGCATAACGCATAACGCATAACGCATAACGCATAACGCATAAACCATAACGCATAACGCATAACGCATAACGCATAACGCATAACGCATAACGCATAACGGATAACGGATAACGCATAACGCATAACGCATAACGCATTACGCATAACGCATAACGCATAACGCATAACGCATAACGCATAACGCATAACGCATAACGCATAACGCATAACGCATAACGCATAACGCATAACGCATAACGCATAACGCATAACGCATAACGCATAACGCATAAAGCATAACACATAACGCATAACGCATAACGCATAACGCATAACGCATAACGCATAACGCAAAACGCATAACGCATAACGCATAACGCATAACGCATGACGCATAACCCATAACGCATAACACATAACGCAAAACGCATAACGCATAAATTATAATGCATTACGCATAATCCATAGCGGATAACGCATAACCCATAGCGCATGACGCATAACGCATAACGCATAACGCATAACGCATAACGCATAACGCATAACGCATAACGCATAACGCATAACGCATAACGCATAACGCATAACGCATAACGCATAACGCATAGCGCATAGCGCATAACGCATGACGCATAACGCATAGCCCATAACGCATAACGCATAACGCTTAACGCGTAACGCAAAACTCATAGCGCATAACGCATAACGTATAAACCATAAGGAATTAACGCATAGCCCATAACGCATAACGCATAACGCATAACGCATAACGCATAACGCATAACGCATAACGCATAACGCATAACGCATAACGCATAACGCATAACGCATAACGCATAACGCATAACGCATAACGCATAACGCATAACGCATAACGCATAACGCATAAACCATAACGCATAACGCATAACGCATAACGCATAACGCATAACGCATAACGCATAACGCATAACGCATAACGCATAACGCATAACGCATAACGCATAACGCATAACGCATAACGCATAACGCATAACGCATAACGCATAACGCATAACGCATAACGCATAACGCATAACGCATAACGCATAACGCATAACGCATTACGCATAACGCATAACGCATAACGCATAACGGATAACGGATAACGCACAACGCACAACCCATACCGCATTACGCATAACGCATAACGCATAACGCATAACGCATAACGCATAACGCATAACGCATAACGCATAACGCATAACGCATAACGCATAACGCATAACGCATAACGCATAACGCATAACGCATAACGCATAACGCATAACGCATAACGCATAACGCATAACGCATAACGCATAACGCATAACGCAAAACGCATAACGCATAACGCATAACGCATAACGCATAACGCATAACGCATGACGCATAACCCATAACGCATAACACATAACGCAAAACGCATAACGCATAACTTATAATGCATTACGCATAATCCATAGCGGATAACGCATAACCCATAACGCATAACCCATAACGCATAACTCAATGCCGATAACGCATTACGCATAACGCATAACGCATAACGCATAACGGATAACGGATAACGCACAACGCACAACCCATACCGCATTACGCATAACGCATAACGCATAACGCATAACGCATAACGCATAACGCATAACGCATAACGCATAACGCATAACGCATAACGCATAACGCATAACGCATTACGCATAACGCATAACGCATAACGCATAACGGATAACGGATAACGCACAACGCACAACCCATACCGCATTACGCATAACGCATAACGCATAACGCATAACGCATAACGCATATCGCATAACGCATAACGCATAACGCATAACGCATAACGCATAACGCATAACGCATAAAGCATAACGCATAACGCATAACGCATAACGCATAACGCATAACGCATAACGCATAACGCATAACGCATAACGCATAACGCATAACGCATAACGCATAACGCATAAACCATAACGCATAACGCATAACGCATAACGCATAACGCATAACGCATAACGCATAACGCATAACGCATAACGCATAACGCATAACGCATAACGCATAACGCATAACGCATAACGCATAACGCATAACGCATGACGCATAACGCATAACGCATAACGCATAACGCATAACGCATAACGCATAACGCATAACGCATAACGCATAACGCATAACGCATAACACATAGCGCATATCGCATAACGCATAACGCATAACGCATAACGCATAACGCATAACGCATAACGCAAAACGCATAACGCATAACGCATAACGCATAACGGATAACGGATAACGCACAACGCATAACCCATACCGCATTACGCATTACGCATAATGCATAACGCATAATAAATAACGGATAACGCATAACCCATAACGCATAACGCAAAGCCGATAACGCATAACGCATAACACATAGCGCATATCGCATAACGCATAACGCATAACTCATAACGCATAACGCATTACGCATAACCCATGACGCATAACTCATAACGCATAACGCATATCGCATAACGCATAACGCATACCGCATTACGCATAACGCATAACGCATAACGCATAACGCATAACGCATTACGCATAACGCATAACGCATAACGCATAACGCATAACGGATAACGCACAACGCACAACCCATACCGCATTACGCATTACGCATAATGCATAACGCATAATCCATAACGGATAACGCATAACCCATAACGCATAACCCATAACGCATAACTCAATGCCGATAACGCATTACGCATAACGCATAACGCATAACGCATAACGGATAACGGATAACGCACAACGCACAACCCATACCGCATTACGCATAACGCATAACGCATAACGCATAACGCATAACGCATAACGCATAACGCATAACGCATAACGCATAACGCATAACGCATAACGCATAACGCATAACGCATAACGCATAACGCATTACGCATAACGCATAACGCATAACGCATAACGGATAACGGATAACGCACAACGCACAACCCATACCGCATTACGCATAACGCATAACGCATAACGCATAACGCATAACGCATAACGCATAACGCATAACGCATAACGCATAACGCATAACGCATAACGCATAACGCATAACGCATAACGCATAACGCATAACGCATAACGCATAACGCATAACGCAAAACGCATAACGCATAACGCATAACGCATAACGCATGACGCATAACCCATAACGCATAACACATAACGCAAAACGCATAACGCATAACTTATAATGCATTACTCATAATCCATAGCGGATAACGCATAACCCATAGCGAATGACGCATAACGCATAACGCATAACGCATAACGCATAACGCATAACGCATAACGCATAACGCATAACGCATAACGCATAACGCATAACGCATAACGCATAGCGCATAGCGCATAACGCATGACGCATAACGCATAGCCCATAACGCATAACGCATAACGCATAACGCTTAACGCGTAACGCGTAACGCAAAACTCATAGCGCATAACGCATAACGTATAAACCATAAGGAATTAACGCATAGCCCATAACGCATAACGCATAACGCATAACGCATAACGCATAACGCATAACGCATAACGCATAACGCATAACGCATAACGCATAACGCATAACGCATAACGCATAACGCATAACGCATAACGCATAACGCATAACGCATAACGCATAACGCATAACGCATAACGCATAACGCATAACGCATAACGCATAACGCATAACGCATAACGCATAACGCATAACGCATAACGCATAACGCATAACGCATAACGCATAACGCATAACGCATAACGCATAACGCATAACGCATAACGCATAACGCATAACGCATAACGCATAACGCATAACGCATAACGCATAACGCATAACGCATAACGCATAACGCATAACGCATAACGCATAACGCATAACGCATAACGCATAACGCATAACGCATAACGCATAACGCATAACGCATAACGCATAACGCATAACGCATGACGCATAACCTATAACGCATAACGCATAACGCATAACGCATAACGGATAACGGATAACGCACAACGCATAACCCATACCGCATTACGCATTACGCATAATGCATAACGCATAATCCATAACGGATAACGCATAACCCATAACGCATAACGCAAAGCCGATAACGCATAACGCATAACACATAGCGCATATCGCATAACGCATAACGCATAACTCATAACGCATAACGCATAACGCAAAACGCATAACGCATAACGCATAACGCATAACGGATAACGGATAACGCACAACGCATAACCCATACCGCATTACGCATTACGCATAATGCATAACGCATAATAAATAACGGATAACGCATAACCCATAACGCATAACGCAAAGCCGATAACGCATAACGCATAACACATAACGCAAAACGCATAACGCATAACTTATAATGCATTACGCATAATCCATAGCGGATAACGCATAACCCATAGCGAATGACGCATAACGCATAACGCATAACGCATAACGCATAACGCATAACGCATAACGCATAACGCATAACGCATAACGCATAACGCATAACGCATAGCGCATAGCGCATAACGCATGACGCATAACGCATAGCCCATAACGCATAACGCATAACGCATAACGCATAACGCATAACGCATAACGCATAACGCATAACGCATAACGCATAACGCATAACGCATAACGCATAACGCATAACGCATAACGCATAACGCATAACGCATAACGCATAACGCATAACGCATAACGCATAACGCATAACGCATAACTCATAACGCATAACGCATAACGCATAACGCATAACGCATAACGCATAACGCATAACGCATAACGCATAACGCATAACGCATAACGCATAACGCATAACGCATGACGCATAACGCATAACGCATAACGCATAACGCATAACGGATAACGGATAACGCACAACGCATAACCCATACCGCATTACGCATTACGCATAATGCATAACGCATAATCCATAACGGATAACGCATAACCCATAACGCATAACGCAAAGCCGATAACGCATAACGCATAACACATAGCGCATATCGCATAACGCATAACGCATAACTCATAACGCATAACGCATAACGCAAAACGCATAACGCATAACGCATAACGCATAACGGATAACGGATAACGCACAACGCATAACCCATACCGCATTACGCATTACGCATAATGCATAACGCATAATAAATAACGGATAACGCATAACCCATAACGCATAACGCAAAGCCGATAACGCATAACGCATAACACATAACGCATAACGCATAACGCATAACGCATAACGCATAACGCATAACGCATAACGCATAACGCATAACGCATAACGCATAACGCGTAACGCAAAACTCATAACGCATAACGCATAACGCATAACGTATAAACCATAAGGCATAACGCATAGCCCATAACGCATAACGCATAACGCATAATGCAAAAGTCATAACGCATAACGCATAACGCATAACGCATAACGCATAACGCATAACGCATAACGCATAACGCATAACGCATAACGCATAACGCATAACGCATAACGCATAACGCATAACGCATAACGCATAACGCATAACGCATAACGCATAACGCATAACGCATAACGCATAACGCATAACGCATAACGCATAACGCATAACGCATAACGCATAACGCATAACGCATAACGCATAACGCATAACGCATAACGCATAACGCATAACGCATAACGCATAACGCAAAACGCATAACGCATAACGCATAACGGATAACGGATAACGCACAACGCATAACCCATACCGCATTACGCATTACGCATAATGCATAACGCATAATAAATAACGGATAACGCATAACCCATAACGCATAACGCAAAGCCGATAACGCATAACGCATAACACATAACGCATAACGCATAACGCATAACGCATAACGCATAACGCATAACGCATAACGCATTACGCATAACGCATAACGCATAACGCATAACGGATAACGGATAACGCACAACGCACAACCCATACCGCATTACGCATAACGCATAACGCATAACGCATAACGCATAACGCATAACGCATAACGCATAACGCATAACGCATAACGCATAACGCATAACGCATAACGCATAACGCATAACGCATAACGCATAACGCATAACGCATAACGCATAACGCATAACGCATTACGCATAACGCATAACGCATAACGCATAACGGATAACGGATAACGCACAACGCACAACCCATACCGCATAACGCATAACGCATAACGCATAACGCATAACGCATAACGCATAACGCATAACGCATAACGCATAACGCATAACGCATAACGCATAACGCATAACGCATAACGCATAACGCATAACGCATAACGCATAACGCATAACGCATAACGCATAACGCATAACGCATAACGCATAACGCATAACGCATAACGCATAACGCATAACGCATAACGCATAACGCATAACGCATAACGCATAACGCATAACGCATAACGCATAACGCAAAACGCATAACGCATAACGCATAACGCATAACGCATGACGCATAACCCATAACGCATAACACATAACGCAAAACGCATAACGCATAACTTATAATGCATTACGCATAATCCATAGCGGATAACGCATAACCCATAGCGCATGACGCATAACGCATAACGCATAACGCATAACGCATAACGCATAACGCATAACGCATAACGCATAACGCATAACGCATAACGCATAACGCATAACGCATAACGCATAACGCATAACGCATAACGCATAACGCATAGCGCATAGCCCATAACGCATAACGCATAACGCTTAACGCGTAACGCAAAACTCATAGCGCATAACGCATAACGTATAAACCATAAGGAATTAACGCATAGCCCATAACGCATAACGCATAACGCATAACGCATAACGCATAACGCATAACGTATAACGCATAACGCATAACGCATAACGCATAACGCATAAACCATAACGCATAACGCATAACGCATAACGCATAACGCATAACGCATAACGCATAACGCATAACGCATAACGCATAACGCATAACGCATAACGCATAACGCATAACGCATAACGCATAACGCATAACGCATAACGCATAACGCATAACGCATAACGCATAACGCATAACGCATAACGCATAACGCATAACGCATAACGCATAACGCATAACGCATAACGCATAACGCATAACGCATAACGCATAACGCATAACGCATAACGCATAACGCATAACGCATAACGCATAACGCATAACGCATAACGCATAACGCATAACGCATAACGCATAACGCATAACGCATAACGCATAACGCATAACGCATAACGCATAACGCATAACGCATAACGCATAACGCATAACGCATAACGCATAACGCATAACGCATAACGCATAACGCATAACGCATAACGCATAACGCATAACGCATAACGCATAACGCATAACGCATAACGCATGACGCATAACCTATAACGCATAACGCATAACGCATAACGCATAACGGATAACGGATAACGCACAACGCATAACCCATACCGCATTACGCATTACGCATAATGCATAACGCATAATCCATAACGGATAACGCATAACCCATAACGCATAACGCAAAGCCGATAACGCATAACGCATAACACATAGCGCATATCGCATAACGCATAACGCATAACTCATAACGCATAACGCATAACGCAAAACGCATAACGCATAACGCATAACGCATAACGGATAACGGATAACGCACAACGCATAACCCATACCGCATTACGCATTACGCATAATGCATAACGCATAATAAATAACGGATAACGCATAACCCATAACGCATAACGCAAAGCCGATAACGCATAACGCATAACACATAACGCATAACGCATAACGCATAACGCATAACGCATAACGCATAACGCATAACGCATAACGCATAACGCGTAACGCAAAACTCATAACGCATAACGCATAACGCATAACGTATAAACCATAAGGCATAACGCATAGCCCATAACGCATAACGCATAACGCATAATGCAAAAGTCATAACGCATAACGCATAACGCATAACGCATAACGCATAACGCATAACGCATAACGCATAACGCATATCGCATAACGCATAACGCATAACTCATAACGCATAACGCATAACGCATAACGCATAACGCATAACGCATAACGCATAACGCATAACGCATAACGCATAACGCATAACGCATAACGCATAACGCATAACGCATAACGCATAACGCATAACGCATAACGCATAACGCATAACGCATAACGCATAACGCATAACGCATAACGCATAACGCATAACGCATAACGCATAACGCGTAACGCAAAACTCATAACGCATAACGCATAACGCATAACGTATAAACCATAAGGCATAACGCATAGCCCATAACGCATAACGCATAACGCATAATGCAAAAGTCATAACGCATAACGCATAACGCATAACGCATAACGCATAACGCATAACGCATAACGCATAACGCATAACGCATAACGCATAACGCATAACGCATAACGCATAACGCATAACGCATAACGCATAACGCATAACGCATAACGCATAACGCATAACGCATAACGCAAAACGCATAACGCATAACGCATAACGGATAACGGATAACGCACAACGCATAACCCATACCGCATTACGCATTACGCATAATGCATAACGCATAATAAATAACGGATAACGTATAACCCATAACGCATAACGCAAAGCCGATAACGCATAACGCATAACACATAACGCATAACGCATAACGCATAACGCATAACGCATAACGCATAACGCATAACGCATAACGCATAACGCATAACGCATAACGCATAACGCATAACGCATAACGCATAACGCATAACGCATAACGCATAACGCATAACGCATAACGCATAACGCATAACGCATAACGCATAACGCATAACGCATAACGCATAACGCATAACGCATAACGCATAACGCATAACGCATAACGCATAACGCATAACTCATAACGCATAACGCATAACGCATAACGCATAACGCATAACGCATAACGCATAACGCATAACGCATAACGCATAACGCATAACGCATAACGCATAACCCATTGCGCATAACGCTTAACGCGTAACGCAAAACTCATAACGCATAACGCATAACGCATAACGCATAACGCATAACGCATAACGCATAACGCATAACGCATAACGCATAACGCATAACGCATAACGCATAACGCATAACGCATAACGCATAACGCATAACGCATAACGCATAACGCATAACGCATAACGCATAACGCATAACGCATAACGCATAACGCATAACGCATAACGCATAACGCATAACGCATAACGCATAACGCATAACGCATAACGCATAACGCATAACGCATAACGCATAACGCATAACGCATAACGCATAACGCATAACGCATAACGCATAACGCATAACGCATAACGCATAACGCATAACGCATAACGCATAACGCATAACGCATAACGCATAACGCATAACGCATAACGCATAACGCATAACGCATAACGCATAACGCATAACGCATAACGCATAACGCATAACGCTTAACGCATAACGCATAACGCATAACGCATAACGCATAACGCATAACGCATAACGCATAACGCATAACGCATAACGCATAACGCATAACGCATAACGCATAACGCATAACGCTTAACGCATAACGCATAACGCATAACGCATAACGCATAACGCATAACGCATAACGCATAACGCATAACGCATAACGCATAACGGATAACGGATAACGCACAACGCACAACCCATACCGCATTACGCATAACGCATAACGCATAACGCATAACGCATAACGCATAACGCATAACGCATAACGCATCACGCATAACGCATAACGCATAACGCATAACGCATAACGCATAACGCATAACGCATAACGCATAACGCATAACGCATAACGCATAACGCATAACGCATAACGCATAACGCATAACGCATAACGCATAACGCATAACGCATAACGCATAACGCATAACGCATAACGCATAACGCATAACGCATAACGCATAACGCATAACGCATAACGCATAACGCATAACGCATAACGCATAACGCATAACGCATAACGCATAACGCATAACGCATAACGCATAACGCATAACGCATAACGCATAACGCATAACGCATAACGCATAACGCATAACGCATAACGCATAACGCATAACGCATAACGCATAACGCATAACGCATAACGCATAACGCATAACGCATAACGCATAACGCATAACGCATAACGCATAACGCATAACGCATAACGCATAACGCATAACGCATAACGCATAACGCTTAACGCATAACGCATAACGCATAACGCATAACGCATAACGCATAACGCATAACGCATAACGCATAACGCATAACGCATAACGCATAACGCATAACGCATAACGCATAACGCATAACGCATAACGCATAACGCATGACGCATAACCTATAACGCATAACGCATAACGCATAACGCATAACGGATAACGGATAACGCACAACGCATAACCCATACCGCATTACGCATTACGCATAATGCATAACGCATAATCCATAACGGATAACGCATAACCCATAACGCATAACGCAAAGCCGATAACGCATAACGCATAACACATAGCGCATATCGCATAACGCATAACGCATAACTCATAACGCATAACGCATAACGCAAAACGCATAACGCATAACGCATAACGCATAACGGATAACGGATAACGCACAACGCATAACCCATACCGCATTACGCATTACGCATAATGCATAACGCATAATAAATAACGGATAACGCATAACCCATAACGCATAACGCAAAGCCGATAACGCATAACGCATAACACATAACGCATAACGCATAACGCATAACGCATAACGCATAACGCATAACGCATAACGCATAACGCATAACGCATAACTCATAACGCATAACGCATAACGCAAAACGCATAACGCATAACGCATAACGCATAACGGATAACGGATAACGCACAACGCATAACCCATACCGCATTACGCATTACGCATAATGCATAACGCATAATAAATAACGGATAACGCATAACCCATAACGCATAACGCAAAGCCGATAACGCATAACGCATAACACATAACGCATAACGCATAACGCATAACGCATAACGCATAACGCATAACGCATAACGCATAACGCATAACGCATAACGCATAACGCATAACGCATAACGCATAACGCATAACGCATAACGCATAACGCATAACGCATAACGCATAACGCATAACGCATAACGCATAACGCATAACGCATAACGCATAACGCATAACGCATAACGCATAACGCATAACGCATAACGCATAACGCATAACGCATAACGCATAACGCATAACGCATAACGCATAACGCATAACGCATAACGCATAACGCATAACGCATAACGCATAACGCATAACGCATAACGCATAACGCATAACGCATAACGCATAACGCATAACGCATAACGCATAACGCATAACGCATAACGCATAACGCATAACGCATATCGCATAACGCATAACGCATAACTCATAACGCATAACGCATAACGCATAACGCATAACGCATAACGCATAACGCATAACGCATAACGCATAACGCATAACGCATAACGCATAACGCATAACGCATAACGCATAACGCATAACGCATAACGCATAACGCATAACGCATAACGCATAACGCATAACGCATAACGCGTAACGCAAAACTCATAACGCATAACGCATAACGCATAACGTATAAACCATAAGGCATAACGCATAGCCCATAACGCATAACGCATAACGCATAATGCAAAAGTCATAACGCATAACGCATAACGCATAACGCATAACGCATAACGCATAACGCATAACGCATAACGCATAACGCATAACGCATAACGCATAACGCATAACGCATAACGCATAACGCATAACGCATAACGCATAACGCATAACGCATAACGCATAACGCATAACGCATAACGCATAACGCATAACGCATAACGCATAACGCAAAACGCATAACGCATAACGCATAACGGATAACGGATAACGCACAACGCATAACCCATACCGCATTACGCATTACGCATAATGCATAACGCATAATAAATAACGGATAACGTATAACCCATAACGCATAACGCAAAGCCGATAACGCATAACGCATAACACATAACGCATAACGCATAACGCATAACGCATAACGCATAACGCATAACGCATAACGCATAACGCATAACGCATAACGCATAACGCATAACGCATAACGCATAACGCATAACGCATAACGCATAACGCATAACGCATAACGCATAACGCATAACGCATAACGCATAACGCATAACGCATAACGCATAACGCATAACGCATAACGCATAACGCATAACGCATAACGCATAACGCATAACTCATAACGCATAACGCATAACGCATAACGCATAACGCATAACGCATAACGCATAACGCATAACGCATAACGCATAACCCATTGCGCATAACGCTTAACGCGTAACGCAAAACTCATAACGCATAACGCATAACGCATAACGCATAACGCATAACGCATAACGCATAACGCATAACGCATAACGCATAACGCATAACGCATAACGCATAACGCATAACGCATAACGCATAACGCATAACGCATAACGCATAACGCATAACGCATAACGCATAACGCATAACGCATAACGCATAACGCATAACGCATAACGCATAACGCATAACGCATAACGCATAACGCATAACGCATAACGCATAACGCATAACGCATAACGCATAACGCATAACGCATAACGCATAACGCATAACGCATAACGCATAACGCATAACGCATAACGCATAACGCATAACGCATAACGCATAACGCATAACGCATAACGCATAACGCATAACGCATAACGCATAACGCATAACGCATAACGCATAACGCATAACGCATAACGCATAACGCTTAACGCATAACGCATAACGCATAACGCATAACGCATAACGCATAACGCATAACGCATAACGCATAACGCATAACGCATAACGCATAACGCATAACGCATAACGCATAACGCATAACGCATAACGCATAACGCATAACGCATAACGCATAACGCATAACGGATAACGGATAACGCACAACGCACAACCCATACCGCATTACGCATAACGCATAACGCATAACGCATAACGCATAACGCATAACGCATAACGCATCACGCATAACGCATAACGCATAACGCATAACGCATAACGCATAACGCATAACGCATAACGCATGACGCATAACCTATAACGCATAACGCATAACGCATAACGCATAACGGATAACGGATAACGCACAACGCATAACCCATACCGCATTACGCATTACGCATAATGCATAACGCATAATCCATAACGGATAACGCATAACCCATAACGCATAACGCAAAGCCGATAACGCATAACGCATAACACATAGCGCATATCGCATAACGCATAACGCATAACTCATAACGCATAACGCATAACGCAAAACGCATAACGCATAACGCATAACGGATAACGGATAACGCACAACGCATAACCCATACCGCATTACGCATTACGCATAATGCATAACGCATAATAAATAACGGATAACGCATAACCCATAACGCATAACGCAAAGCCGATAACGCATAACGCATAACACATAACGCATAACGCATAACGCATAACGCATAACGCATAACGCATAACGCATAACGCATAACGCATAACGCATAACGCATTACGCGTAACGCAAAACTCATAACGCATAACGCATAACGCATAACGTATAAACCATAAGGCATAACGCATAGCCCATAACGCATAACGCATAACGCATAATGCAAAAGTCATAACGCATAACGCATAACGCATAACGCATAACGCATAACGCATAACGCATAACGCATAACGCATAACGCATAACGCATAACGCATAACGCATAACGCATAACGCATAACGCATAACGCATAACGCATAACGCATAACGCATAACGCATAACGCATAACGCATAACGCATAACGCATAACGCAAAACGCATAACGCATAACGCATAACGGATAACGGATAACGCACAACGCATAACCCATACCGCATTACGCATTACGCATAATGCATAACGCATAATAAATAACGGATAACGCATAACCCATAACGCATAACGCAAAGCCGATAACGCATAACGCATAACACATAACGCATAACGCATAACGCATAACGCATAACGCATAACGCATAACGCATAACGCATAACGCATTACGCATAACGCATAACGCATAACGCATAACGGATAACGGATAACGCACAACGCACAACCCATACCGCATTACGCATAACGCATAACGCATAACGCATAACGCATAACGCATAACGCATAACGCATAACGCATAACGCATAACGCATAACGCATAACGCATAACGCATAACGCATAACGCATAACGCATAACGCATAACGCATAACGCATAACGCATAACGCATAACGCATAACGCATAACGCATTACGCATAACGCATAACGCATAACGCATAACGGATAACGGATAACGCACAACGCACAACCCATACCGCATAACGCATAACGCATAACGCATAACGCATAACGCATAACGCATAACGCATAACGCATAACGCATAACGCATAACGCATAACGCATAACGCATAACGCATAACGCATAACGCATAACGCATAACGCATAACGCATAACGCATAACGCATAACGCATAACGCATAACGCATAACGCATAACGCATAACGCATAACGCATAACGCATAACGCATAACGCATAACGCATAACGCATAACGCATAACGCAAAACGCATAACGCATAACGCATAACGCATAACGCATGACGCATAACCCATAACGCATAACACATAACGCAAAACGCATAACGCATAACTTATAATGCATTACGCATAATCCATAGCGGATAACGCATAACCCATAGCGCATGACGCATAACGCATAACGCATAACGCATAACGCATAACGCATAACGCATAACGCATAACGCATAACGCATAACGCATAACGCATAACGCATAACGCATAACGCATAACGCATAACGCATAACGCATAACGCATAACGCATAACGCATAACGCATAGCGCATAACGCATAACGCATAACGCATAACGCATAACGCATAACGCATAACGCATAACGCATAACGCATAACGCATAACGCATAACGCATAACGCATAACGCATAACGCATAACGCATAACGCATAACGCATAACGCATAACGCATAACGCATAACGCATAACGCATAACGCATAACGCATAACGCATAACGCATAACGCATAACGCATAACGCATAACGCATAACGCATAACGCATAACGCATAACGCATAACGCATAACGCATAACGCATAACGCATAACGCTTAACGCATAACGCATAACGCATAACGCATAACGCATAACGCATAACGCATAACGCATAACGCATAACGCATAACGCATAACGCATAACGCATAACGCATAACGCATAACGCATAACGCATAACGCATAACGCATAACGCATAACGCATAACGCATAACGCATAACGCATAACGCATAACGCATAACGCTTAACGCATAACGCATAACGCATAACGCATAACGCATAACGCATAACGCATAACGCATAACGCATAACGCATAACGCATAACGCATAACGCATAACGCATAACGCATAACGCTTAACGCATAACGCATAACGCATAACGCATAACGCATAACGCATAACGCATAACGCATAACGCATAACGCATAACGGATAACGGATAACGCACAACGCACAACCCATACCGCATTACGCATAACGCATAACGCATAACGCATAACGCATAACGCATAACGCATAACGCATCACGCATAACGCATAACGCATAACGCATAACGCATAACGCATAACGCATAACGCATAACGCATAACGCATGACGCATAACCTATAACGCATAACGCATAACGCATAACGCATAACGGATAACGGATAACGCACAACGCATAACCCATACCGCATTACGCATTACGCATAATGCATAACGCATAATCCATAACGGATAACGCATAACCCATAACGCATAACGCAAAGCCGATAACGCATAACGCATAACACATAGCGCATATCGCATAACGCATAACGCATAACTCATAACGCATAACGCATAACGCAAAACGCATAACGCATAACGCATAACGGATAACGGATAACGCACAACGCATAACCCATACCGCATTACGCATTACGCATAATGCATAACGCATAATAAATAACGGATAACGCATAACCCATAACGCATAACGCAAAGCCGATAACGCATAACGCATAACACATAACGCATAACGCATAACGCATAACGCATAACGCATAACGCATAACGCATAACGCATAACGCATTACGCGTAACGCAAAACTCATAACGCATAACGCATAACGCATAACGTATAAACCATAAGGCATAACGCATAGCCCATAACGCATAACGCATAACGCATAATGCAAAAGTCATAATGCAAAAGTCATAACGCATAACGCATAACGCATAACGCATAACGCATAACGCATAACGCATAACGCATAACGCATAACGCATAACGCATAACGCATAACGCATAACGCATAACGCATAACGCATAACGCATAACGCATAACGCATAACGCATAACGCATAACGCATAACGCATAACGCAAAACGCATAACGCATAACGCATAACGGATAACGGATAACGCACAACGCATAACCCATACCGCATTACGCATTACGCATAATGCATAACGCATAACGCATAACGCATAACGCATAACGCATAGCGCATAACGCATAACGCATAACGCATAACGCATAACGCATAACGCATAACGCATAACGCATAACGCATAACGCATAACGCATAACGCATAACGCATAACGCATAACGCATAACGCATAACGCATAACGCATAACGCATAACGCATAACGCATAACGCATAACGCATAACGCATAACGCATAACGCATAACGCATAACGCATAACGCATAACGCATAACGCATAACGCATAACGCATAACGCATAACGCATAACGCATAACGCTTAACGCATAACGCATAACGCATAACGCATAACGCATAACGCATAACGCATAACGCATAACGCATAACGCATAACGCATAACGCATAACGCATAACGCATAACGCATAACGCATAACGCATAACGCATAACGCATAACGCATAACGCATAACGCATAACGCATAACGCATAACGCTTAACGCATAACGCATAACGCATAACGCATAACTTATAATGCATTACGCATAATCCATAGCGGATAACGCATAACCCATAGCGCATGACGCATAACGCATAACGCATAACGCATAACGCATAACGCATAACGCATAACGCATAACGCATAACGCATAACGCATAACGCATAACGCATAACGCATAACGCATAACGCATAACGCATAACGCATAACGCATAACGCATAGCGCATAACGCATAACGCATAACGCATAACGCATAACGCATAACGCATAACGCATAACGCATAACGCATAACGCATAACGCATAACGCATAACGCATAACGCATAACGCATAACGCATAACGCATAACGCATAACGCATAACGCATAACGCATAACGCATAACGCATAACGCATAACGCATAACGCATAACGCATAACGCATAACGCATAACGCATAACGCATAACGCATAACGCATAACGCATAACGCATAACGCATAACGCATAACGCTTAACGCATAACGCATAACGCATAACGCATAACGCATAACGCATAACGCATAACGCATAACGCATAACGCATAACGCATAACGCATAACGCATAACGCATAACGCATAACGCATAACGCATAACGCATAACGCATAACGCATAACGCATAACGCATAACGCATAACGCATAACGCATAACGCATAACGCTTAACGCATAACGCATAACGCATAACGCATAACGCATAACGCATAACGCATAACGCATAACGCATAACGCATAACGCATAACGCATAACGCATAACGCATAACGCATAACGCTTAACGCATAACGCATAACGCATAACGCATAACGCATAACGCATAACGCATAACGCATAACGCATAACGCATAACGGATAACGGATAACGCACAACGCACAACCCATACCGCATTACGCATAACGCATAACGCATAACGCATAACGCATAACGCATAACGCATAACGCATCACGCATAACGCATAACGCATAACGCATAACGCATAACGCATAACGCATAACGCATAACGCATAACGCATAACGCATGACGCATAACCTATAACGCATAACGCATAACGCATAACGCATAACGGATAACGGATAACGCACAACGCATAACCCATACCGCATTACGCATTACGCATAATGCATAACGCATAATCCATAACGGATAACGCATAACCCATAACGCATAACGCAAAGCCGATAACGCATAACGCATAACACATAGCGCATATCGCATAACGCATAACGCATAACTCATAACGCATAACGCATAACGCAAAACGCATAACGCATAACGCATAACGGATAACGGATAACGCACAACGCATAACCCATACCGCATTACGCATTACGCATAATGCATAACGCATAATAAATAACGGATAACGCATAACCCATAACGCATAACGCAAAGCCGATAACGCATAACGCATAACACATAACGCATAACGCATAACGCATAACGCATAACGCATAACGCATAACGCATAACGCATAACGCATTACGCGTAACGCAAAACTCATAACGCATAACGCATAACGCATAACGTATAAACCATAAGGCATAACGCATAGCCCATAACGCATAACGCATAACGCATAATGCAAAAGTCATAATGCAAAAGTCATAACGCATAACGCATAACGCATAACGCATAACGCATAACGCATAACGCATAACGCATAACGCATAACGCATAACGCATAACGCATAACGCATAACGCATAACGCATAACGCATAACGCATAACGCATAACGCATAACGCATAACGCATAACGCATAACGCATAACGCAAAACGCATAACGCATAACGCATAACGGATAACGGATAACGCACAACGCATAACCCATACCGCATTACGCATTACGCATAATGCATAACGCATAATAAATAACGGATAACGCATAACCCATAACGCATAACGCAAAGCCGATAACGCATAACGCATAACACATAACGCATAACGCATAACGCATAACGCATAACGCATAACGCATAACGCATAACGCATAACGCATAACGCATTACGCATAACGCATAACGCGTAACGCATAACGGATAACGGATAACGCACAACGCACAACCCATACCGCATTACGCATAACGCATAACGCATAACGCATAACGCATAACGCATAACGCATAACGCATAACGCATAACGCATAACGCATAACGCATAACGCATAACGCATAACGCATAACGCATAACGCATAACGCATAACGCATAACGCATAACGCATAACGCATAACGCATAACGCATAACGCATTACGCATAACGCATAACGCATAACGCATAACGGATAACGGATAACGCACAACGCACAACCCATACCGCATAACGCATAACGCATAACGCATAACGCATAACGCATAACGCATAACGCATAACGCATACCGCATAACGCATAACGCATAACGCATAACGCATAACGCAAAACGCATAACGCATAACGCATAACGGATAACGGATAACGCACAACGCATAACCCATACCGCATTACGCATTACGCATGACGCATAACGCATAGCCCATAACGCATAACGCATAACGCTTAACGCGTAACGCAGAACTCATAGCGCATAACGCATAACGTATAAACCATAAGGAATTAACGCATAGCCCATAACGCATAACGCATAACGCATAACGCATAACGCATAACGCATAACGCATAACGCATAACGCATAACGCATAACGCATAACGCATAACGCATAACGCATAACGCATAACGCATAACGCATAACGCATAACGCATAACGCATAACGCATAACGCATAACGCATAACGCATAACGCATAACGCATAACGCATAACGCATAACGCATAACGCATAACGCATAACGCATAACGCATAACGCATAACGCAAAACGCATAACGCATAACGCATAACGGATAACGGATAACGCACAACGCATAACCCATACCGCATTACGCATTACGCATAATGCATAACGCATAATAAATAACGGATAACGCATAACCCATAACGCATAACGCAAAGCCGATAACGCATAACGCATAACACATAACGCATAACGCATAACGCATAACGCATAACGCATAACGCATAACGCATAACGCATAACGCATTACGCATAACGCATAACGCATAACGGATAACGGATAACGCACAACGCACAACCCATACCGCATTACGCATAACGCATAACGCATAACGCATAACGCATAACGCATAACGCATAACGCATAACGCATAACGCATAACGCATAACGCATAACGCATAACGCATAACGCATAACGCATAACGCATTACGCATAACGCATAACGCATAACGCATAACGGATAACGGATAACGCACAACGCACAACCCATACCGCATAACGCATAACGCATAACGCATAACGCATAACGCATAACGCATAACGCATAACGCATAACGCATAACGCATAACGCATAACGCATAACGCATAACGCATAACGCATAACGCATAACGCATAACGCATAACGCATAACGCATAACGCATAACGCATAACGCATAACGCATAACGCATAACGCATAACGCATAACGCATAACGCATAACGCAAAACGCATAACGCATAACGCATAACGCATAACGCATGACGCATAACCCATAACGCATAACACATAACGCAAAACGCATAACGCATAACTTATAATGCATTACGCATAATCCATAGCGGATAACGCATAACCCATAGCGCATGACGCATAACGCATAACGCATAACGCATAACGCATAACGCATAACGCATAACGCATAACGCATAACGCATAACGCATAACGCATAACGCATAACGCATAACGCATAACGCATAACGCATAGCGCATAGCGCATAACGCATGACGCATAACGCATAGCCCATAACGCATAACGCATAACGCTTAACGCGTAACGCAAAACTCATAGCGCATAACGCATAACGTATAAACCATAAGGAATTAACGCATAGCCCATAACGCATAACGCATAACGCATAACGCATAACGCATAACGCATAACGCATAACGCATAACGCATAACGCATAACGCATAACGCATAACGCATAACGCATAACGCATAACGCATAACGCATAACGCATAACGCATAACGCATAACGCATAACGCATAACGCATAACGCATAACGCATAACGCATAACGCATAACGCATAACGCATAACGCATAACGCATAACGCATAACGCATAACGCATAACGCATAACGCATAACGCATTACGCATAACGCATAACGCATAACGCATAACGCATAACGCATAACGCATAACGCATAACGCATAACGCATAACGCATAACGCATAACGCATAACGCATAACGCATAACGCATAACGCATAACGCATAACGCATAACGCATAACGCATAACGCATAACGCATAACGCATAACGCATAACGCATAACGCATAACGCATAACGCATAACGCATAACGCATAACGCATAACGCATAACGCATAACGCATAACGCATAACGCAAAACGCATAACGCATAACGCATAACGGATAACGGATAACGCACAACGCATAACCCATACCGCATTACGCATTACGCATAATGCATAACGCATAATAAATAACGGATAACGCATAACCCATAACGCATAACGCAAAGCCGATAACGCATAACGCATAACACATAACGCATAACGCATAACGCATAACGCATAACGCATAACGCATAACGCATAACGCATAACGCATAACGCATAACGCATAACGCATAACGCATAACGCATAACGCATAACGCATAACGCATAACGCATAACGCATAACGCATAACGCATAACGCATAACGCATAACGCATAACGCATAACGCATAACGCATAACGCATAACGCATAACGCATAACGCATAACGCATAACGCATAACGCATAACGCATAACGCATAACGCATAACGCATAACGCATAACGCACAACGCACAACCCATACCGCATTACGCATAACGCATAACGCATAACGCATAACGCATAACGCATAACGCATAACGCATTACGCATAACGCATAACGCATAACGCATAACGGATAACGCACAACGCACAACCCATACCGCATTACGCATAACGCATAACGCATAACGCATAACGCATAACGCATAACGCATAACGCATAACGCATAACGCATAACGCATAACGCATAACGCATAACGCATAACGCATAACGCATAACGCATAACGCATAACGCATAACGCATAACGCATAACGCATAACGCATAACGCATAACGCATAACGCATAACGCATAACGCATAACGCATAACGCATAACGCATAACGCATAACGCATAACGCATA
The DNA here is from genome assembly GCF_051020765.1 of Lasioglossum baleicum. Classification (NCBI taxonomy): domain Eukaryota; kingdom Metazoa; phylum Arthropoda; class Insecta; order Hymenoptera; family Halictidae; genus Lasioglossum; species Lasioglossum baleicum. The sequence goes on from NW_027470208.1 coordinate 26,629, forward strand.
ACGCATAACGCATAACGCATAACGCATAACGCTTAACGCATAACGCATAACGCATAACGCATAACGCATAACGCATAACGCATAACGCATAACGCATTACGCATTACGCATAACGCATAACGCATAACGCATAACGGATAACGGATAACGCACAACGCACAACCCATACCGCATTACGCATAACGCATAACGCATAACGCATAACGCATAACGCATAACGCATAACGCATAACGCATAACGCATAACGCATAACGCATAACGCATAACGCATAACGCATAACGCATAACGCATAACGCATTACGCATAACGCATAACGCATAACGCATAACGGATAACGCACAACGCACAACCCATACCGCATTACGCATAACGCATAACGCATAACGCATAACGCATAACGCATAACGCATAACGCATAACGCATAACGCATAACGCATAACGCATAACGCATAACGCATAACGCATAACGCATAACGCATAACGCATAACGCATAACGCATAACGCATAACGCATAACGCATAACGCATAACGCATAACGCATAACGCATAACGCATAACGCATAACGCATAACGCATAACGCATAACGCATAACGCATAACGCATAACGCATAACGCATAACGCATAACGCATAACGCATAACGCATAACGCATAACGCATAACGCATAACGCATAACGCATAACGCATAACGCATAACGCATAACGCATAACGCATAACGCATAACGCATAACGCATAACGCATAACGCATAACGCATAACGCATAACGCATAACGCATAACGCATAACGCATAACGCATAACGCATAACGCATTACGCATAACGCATAACGCATAACGCATAACGGATAACGCACAACGCACAACCCATACCGCATTACGCATAACGCATAACGCATAACGCATAACGCATAACGCATAACGCATAACGCATAACGCATAACGCATAACGCATAACGCATAACGCATAACGCATAACGCATAACGCATAACGCATAACGCATAACGCATAACGCATAACGCATAACGCATAACGCATAACGCATAACGCATAACGCATAACGCATAACGCATAACGCATAACGCATAACGCATAACGCATAACGCATAACGCATAACGCATAACGCATAACGCATAACGCATAACGCTTAACGCATAACGCATAACGCATAACGCATAACGCATAACGCATAACGCATAACGCATAACGCATAACGCATAACGCATAACGCATAACGCATAACGCATAACGCATAACGCATAACGCTTAACGCATAACGCATAACGCATAACGCATAACGCATAACGCATAACGCATAACGCATAACGCATTACGCATTACGCATAACGCATAACGCATAACGCATAACGGATAACGGATAACGCACAACGCACAACCCATACCGCATTACGCATAACGCATAACGCATAACGCATAACGCATAACGCATAACGCATAACGCATAACGCATAACGCATAACGCATAACGCATAACGCATAACGCATAACGCATAACGCATAACGCATAACGCATTACGCATAACGCATAACGCATAACGCATAACGGATAACGCACAACGCACAACCCATACCGCATTACGCATAACGCATAACGCATAACGCATAACGCATAACGCATAACGCATAACGCATAACGCATAACGCATAACGCATAACGCATAACGCATAACGCATAACGCATAACGCATAACGCATAACGCATAACGCATAACGCATAACGCATAACGCATAACGCATAACGCATAACACATAGCGCATATCGCATAACGCATAACGCATAACTCATAACGCATAACGCATTACGCATAACCCATGACGCATAACTCATAACGCATAACGCATAACGCATAACGCATAACGCATAACGCATAACGCATAACGCATAACGCATAACGCATAACGCATAACGCATAACGCATAACGCATAACGCATAACGCATAACGCATAACGCATAACGCATAACGCATAACGCATAACGCATAACGCATAACGCATAACGCATAACGCATAACGCATAACGCATAACGCATAACGCATAACGCATAACGCATAACGCATAACGCATAACGCATAACGCATAACGCATAACGGATAACGGATAACGCACAACGCACAACCCATACCGCATTACGCATAACGCATAACGCATAACGCATAACGCATAACGCATAACGCATAACGCATAACGCATAACGCATAACGCATAACGCATAACGCATAACGCATAACGCATAACGCATAACGCATAACGCATAACGCATAACGCATAACGCATAACGCATAACGCATAACGCATAACGCATAACGCATAACGCATAACGCATAACGCATAACGCATAACGCATAACGCGTAACGCAAAACTCATAACGCATAACGCATAACGCATAACGTATAAACCATAAGGCATAACGCATAGCCCATAACGCATAACGCATAACGCATAATGCAAAAGTCATAACGCATAACGCATAACGCATAACGCATAACGCATAACGCATAACGCATAACGCATAACGCATAACGCATAACGCATAACGCATAACGCATAACGCATAACGCATAACGCATAACGCATAACGCATAACGCATAACGCATAACGCATAACGCGTAACGCAAAACTCATAACGCATAACGCATAACGCATAACGTATAAACCATAAGGCATAACGCATAGCCCATAACGCATAACGCATAACGCATAATGCAAAAGTCATAACGCATAACGCATAACGCATAACGCATAACGCATAACGCATAACGCATAACGCATAACGCATATCGCATAACGCATAACGCATAACTCATAACGCATAACGCATAACGCATAACGCATAACGCATAACGCATAACGCATAACGCATAACGCATAACGCATAACGCATAACGCATAACGCATAACGCATAACGCATAACGCATAACGCATAACGCATAACGCATAACGCATAACGCATAACGCATAACGCATAACGCATAACGCATAACGCATAACGCATAACGCATAACGCGTAACGCAAAACTCATAACGCATAACGCATAACGCATAACGTATAAACCATAAGGCATAACGCATAGCCCATAACGCATAACGCATAACGCATAATGCAAAAGTCATAACGCATAACGCATAACGCATAACGCATAACGCATAACGCATAACGCATAACGCATAACGCATAACGCATAACGCATAACGCATAACGCATAACGCATAACGCATAACGCATAACGCATAACGCATAACGCATAACGCATAACGCATAACGCATAACGCATAACGCATAACGCAAAACGCATAACGCATAACGCATAACGGATAACGGATAACGCACAACGCATAACCCATACCGCATTACGCATTACGCATAATGCATAACGCATAATAAATAACGGATAACGTATAACCCATAACGCATAACGCAAAGCCGATAACGCATAACGCATAACACATAACGCATAACGCATAACGCATAACGCATAACGCATAACGCATAACGCATAACGCATAACGCATAACGCATAACGCATAACGCATAACGCATAACGCATAACGCATAACGCATAACGCATAACGCATAACGCATAACGCATAACGCATAACGCATAACGCATAACGCATAACGCATAACGCATAACGCATAACGCATAACGCATAACGCATAACGCATAACGCATAACGCATAACGCATAACTCATAACGCATAACGCATAACGCATAACGCATAACGCATAACGCATAACGCATAACGCATAACGCATAACGCATAACGCATAACGCATAACCCATTGCGCATAACGCTTAACGCGTAACGCAAAACTCATAACGCATAACGCATAACGCATAACGCATAACGCATAACGCATAACGCATAACGCATAACGCATAACGCATAACGCATAACGCATAACGCATAACGCATAACGCATAACGCATAACGCATAACGCATAACGCATAACGCATAACGCATAACGCATAACGCATAACGCATAACGCATAACGCATAACGCATAACGCATAACGCATAACGCATAACGCATAACGCATAACGCATAACGCATAACGCATAACGCATAACGCATAACGCATAACGCATAACGCATAACGCATAACGCATAACGCATAACGCATAACGCATAACGCATAACGCATAACGCATAACGCATAACGCATAACGCATAACGCATAACGCATAACGCATAACGCATAACGCATAACGCATAACGCATAACGCATAACGCATAACGCATAACGCTTAACGCATAACGCATAACGCATAACGCATAACGCATAACGCATAACGCATAACGCATAACGCATAACGCATAACGCATAACGCATAACGCATAACGCATAACGCATAACGCATAACGCTTAACGCATAACGCATAACGCATAACGCATAACGCATAACGCATAACGCATAACGCATAACGCATAACGCATAACGCATAACGGATAACGGATAACGCACAACGCACAACCCATACCGCATTACGCATAACGCATAACGCATAACGCATAACGCATAACGCATAACGCATAACGCATAACGCATCACGCATAACGCATAACGCATAACGCATAACGCATAACGCATAACGCATAACGCATAACGCATAACGCATAACGCATAACGCATAACGCATAACGCATAACGCATAACGCATAACGCATAACGCATAACGCATAACGCATAACGCATAACGCATAACGCATAACGCATAACGCATAACGCATAACGCATAACGCATAACGCATAACGCATAACGCATAACGCATAACGCATAACGCATAACGCATAACGCATAACGCATAACGCATAACGCATAACGCATAACGCATAACGCATAACGCATAACGCATAACGCATAACGCATAACGCATAACGCATAACGCATAACGCATAACGCATAACGCATAACGCATAACGCATAACGCATAACGCATAACGCATAACGCATAACGCATAACGCATAACGCATAACGCATAACGCATAACGCATAACGCATAACGCATAACGCTTAACGCATAACGCATAACGCATAACGCATAACGCATAACGCATAACGCATAACGCATAACGCATAACGCATAACGCATAACGCATAACGCATAACGCATAACGCATAACGCATAACGCATAACGCATAACGCATGACGCATAACCTATAACGCATAACGCATAACGCATAACGCATAACGGATAACGGATAACGCACAACGCATAACCCATACCGCATTACGCATTACGCATAATGCATAACGCATAATCCATAACGGATAACGCATAACCCATAACGCATAACGCAAAGCCGATAACGCATAACGCATAACACATAGCGCATATCGCATAACGCATAACGCATAACTCATAACGCATAACGCATAACGCAAAACGCATAACGCATAACGCATAACGCATAACGGATAACGGATAACGCACAACGCATAACCCATACCGCATTACGCATTACGCATAATGCATAACGCATAATAAATAACGGATAACGCATAACCCATAACGCATAACGCAAAGCCGATAACGCATAACGCATAACACATAACGCATAACGCATAACGCATAACGCATAACGCATAACGCATAACGCATAACGCATAACGCATAACGCATAACGCATAACGCATAACGCATAACGCATAACGCATAACGCATAACGCATAACGCATAACGCATAACGCATAACGCATAACGCATAACGCATAACGCATAACGCATAACGCATAACGCATAACGCATAACGCATAACGCATAACGCATAACGCATAACGCATAACGCATAACGCATAACGCATAACGCATAACGCATAACGCATAACGCATAACGCATAACGCATAACGCATAACGCATAACGCATAACGCATAACGCATAACGCATAACGCATAACGCATAACGCATAACGCATAACGCATAACGCATATCGCATAACGCATAACGCATAACTCATAACGCATAACGCATAACGCATAACGCATAACGCATAACGCATAACGCATAACGCATAACGCATAACGCATAACGCATAACGCATAACGCATAACGCATAACGCATAACGCATAACGCATAACGCATAACGCATAACGCATAACGCATAACGCATAACGCATAACGCGTAACGCAAAACTCATAACGCATAACGCATAACGCATAACGTATAAACCATAAGGCATAACGCATAGCCCATAACGCATAACGCATAACGCATAATGCAAAAGTCATAACGCATAACGCATAACGCATAACGCATAACGCATAACGCATAACGCATAACGCATAACGCATAACGCATAACGCATAACGCATAACGCATAACGCATAACGCATAACGCATAACGCATAACGCATAACGCATAACGCATAACGCATAACGCATAACGCATAACGCATAACGCATAACGCATAACGCATAACGCATAACGCATAACGCATAACGCAAAACGCATAACGCATAACGCATAACGGATAACGGATAACGCACAACGCATAACCCATACCGCATTACGCATTACGCATAATGCATAACGCATAATAAATAACGGATAACGTATAACCCATAACGCATAACGCAAAGCCGATAACGCATAACGCATAACACATAACGCATAACGCATAACGCATAACGCATAACGCATAACGCATAACGCATAACGCATAACGCATAACGCATAACGCATAACGCATAACGCATAACGCATAACGCATAACGCATAACGCATAACGCATAACGCATAACGCATAACGCATAACGCATAACGCATAACGCATAACGCATAACGCATAACGCATAACGCATAACGCATAACGCATAACGCATAACGCATAACGCATAACTCATAACGCATAACGCATAACGCATAACGCATAACGCATAACGCATAACGCATAACGCATAACGCATAACGCATAACCCATTGCGCATAACGCTTAACGCGTAACGCAAAACTCATAACGCATAACGCATAACGCATAACGCATAACGCATAACGCATAACGCATAACGCATAACGCATAACGCATAACGCATAACGCATAACGCATAACGCATAACGCATAACGCATAACGCATAACGCATAACGCATAACGCATAACGCATAACGCATAACGCATAACGCATAACGCATAACGCATAACGCATAACGCATAACGCATAACGCATAACGCATAACGCATAACGCATAACGCATAACGCATAACGCATAACGCATAACGCATAACGCATAACGCATAACGCATAACGCATAACGCATAACGCATAACGCATAACGCATAACGCATAACGCATAACGCATAACGCATAACGCATAACGCATAACGCATAACGCATAACGCATAACGCATAACGCATAACGCTTAACGCATAACGCATAACGCATAACGCATAACGCATAACGCATAACGCATAACGCATAACGCATAACGCATAACGCATAACGCATAACGCATAACGCATAACGCTTAACGCATAACGCATAACGCATAACGCATAACGCATAACGCATAACGCATAACGCATAACGCATAACGCATAACGCATAACGGATAACGGATAACGCACAACGCACAACCCATACCGCATTACGCATAACGCATAACGCATAACGCATAACGCATAACGCATAACGCATAACGCATCACGCATAACGCATAACGCATAACGCATAACGCATAACGCATAACGCATAACGCATAACGCATGACGCATAACCTATAACGCATAACGCATAACGCATAACGCATAACGGATAACGGATAACGCACAACGCATAACCCATACCGCATTACGCATTACGCATAATGCATAACGCATAATCCATAACGGATAACGCATAACCCATAACGCATAACGCAAAGCCGATAACGCATAACGCATAACACATAGCGCATATCGCATAACGCATAACGCATAACTCATAACGCATAACGCATAACGCAAAACGCATAACGCATAACGCATAACGGATAACGGATAACGCACAACGCATAACCCATACCGCATTACGCATTACGCATAATGCATAACGCATAATAAATAACGGATAACGCATAACCCATAACGCATAACGCAAAGCCGATAACGCATAACGCATAACACATAACGCATAACGCATAACGCATAACGCATAACGCATAACGCATAACGCATAACGCATAACGCATAACGCATAACGCATAACGCATTACGCGTAACGCAAAACTCATAACGCATAACGCATAACGCATAACGTATAAACCATAAGGCATAACGCATAGCCCATAACGCATAACGCATAACGCATAATGCAAAAGTCATAACGCATAACGCATAACGCATAACGCATAACGCATAACGCATAACGCATAACGCATAACGCATAACGCATAACGCATAACGCATAACGCATAACGCATAACGCATAACGCATAACGCATAACGCATAACGCATAACGCATAACGCATAACGCATAACGCATAACGCATAACGCAAAACGCATAACGCATAACGCATAACGGATAACGGATAACGCACAACGCATAACCCATACCGCATTACGCATTACGCATAATGCATAACGCATAATAAATAACGGATAACGCATAACCCATAACGCATAACGCAAAGCCGATAACGCATAACGCATAACACATAACGCATAACGCATAACGCATAACGCATAACGCATAACGCATAACGCATAACGCATAACGCATTACGCATAACGCATAACGCATAACGCATAACGGATAACGGATAACGCACAACGCACAACCCATACCGCATTACGCATAACGCATAACGCATAACGCATAACGCATAACGCATAACGCATAACGCATAACGCATAACGCATAACGCATAACGCATAACGCATAACGCATAACGCATAACGCATAACGCATAACGCATAACGCATAACGCATAACGCATAACGCATTACGCATAACGCATAACGCATAACGCATAACGGATAACGGATAACGCACAACGCACAACCCATACCGCATAACGCATAACGCATAACGCATAACGCATAACGCATAACGCATAACGCATAACGCATAACGCATAACGCATAACGCATAACGCATAACGCATAACGCATAACGCATAACGCATAACGCATAACGCATAACGCATAACGCATAACGCATAACGCATAACGCATAACGCATAACGCATAACGCATAACGCATAACGCATAACGCATAACGCATAACGCATAACGCATAACGCATAACGCATAACGCAAAACGCATAACGCATAACGCATAACGCATAACGCATGACGCATAACCCATAACGCATAACACATAACGCAAAACGCATAACGCATAACTTATAATGCATTACGCATAATCCATAGCGGATAACGCATAACCCATAGCGCATGACGCATAACGCATAACGCATAACGCATAACGCATAACGCATAACGCATAACGCATAACGCATAACGCATAACGCATAACGCATAACGCATAACGCATAACGCATAACGCATAACGCATAACGCATAACGCATAGCGCATAACGCATAACGCATAACGCATAACGCATAACGCATAACGCATAACGCATAACGCATAACGCATAACGCATAACGCATAACGCATAACGCATAACGCATAACGCATAACGCATAACGCATAACGCATAACGCATAACGCATAACGCATAACGCATAACGCATAACGCATAACGCATAACGCATAACGCATAACGCATAACGCATAACGCATAACGCATAACGCATAACGCATAACGCATAACGCATAACGCATAACGCATAACGCATAACGCTTAACGCATAACGCATAACGCATAACGCATAACGCATAACGCATAACGCATAACGCATAACGCATAACGCATAACGCATAACGCATAACGCATAACGCATAACGCATAACGCATAACGCATAACGCATAACGCATAACGCATAACGCATAACGCATAACGCATAACGCATAACGCATAACGCATAACGCTTAACGCATAACGCATAACGCATAACGCATAACGCATAACGCATAACGCATAACGCATAACGCATAACGCATAACGCATAACGCATAACGCATAACGCATAACGCATAACGCTTAACGCATAACGCATAACGCATAACGCATAACGCATAACGCATAACGCATAACGCATAACGCATAACGCATAACGGATAACGGATAACGCACAACGCACAACCCATACCGCATTACGCATAACGCATAACGCATAACGCATAACGCATAACGCATAACGCATAACGCATCACGCATAACGCATAACGCATAACGCATAACGCATAACGCATAACGCATAACGCATAACGCATAACGCATGACGCATAACCTATAACGCATAACGCATAACGCATAACGCATAACGGATAACGGATAACGCACAACGCATAACCCATACCGCATTACGCATTACGCATAATGCATAACGCATAATCCATAACGGATAACGCATAACCCATAACGCATAACGCAAAGCCGATAACGCATAACGCATAACACATAGCGCATATCGCATAACGCATAACGCATAACTCATAACGCATAACGCATAACGCAAAACGCATAACGCATAACGCATAACGGATAACGGATAACGCACAACGCATAACCCATACCGCATTACGCATTACGCATAATGCATAACGCATAATAAATAACGGATAACGCATAACCCATAACGCATAACGCAAAGCCGATAACGCATAACGCATAACACATAACGCATAACGCATAACGCATAACGCATAACGCATAACGCATAACGCATAACGCATAACGCATTACGCGTAACGCAAAACTCATAACGCATAACGCATAACGCATAACGTATAAACCATAAGGCATAACGCATAGCCCATAACGCATAACGCATAACGCATAATGCAAAAGTCATAATGCAAAAGTCATAACGCATAACGCATAACGCATAACGCATAACGCATAACGCATAACGCATAACGCATAACGCATAACGCATAACGCATAACGCATAACGCATAACGCATAACGCATAACGCATAACGCATAACGCATAACGCATAACGCATAACGCATAACGCAAAACGCATAACGCATAACGCATAACGGATAACGGATAACGCACAACGCATAACCCATACCGCATTACGCATTACGCATAATGCATAACGCATAACGCATAACGCATAACGCATAACGCATAGCGCATAACGCATAACGCATAACGCATAACGCATAACGCATAACGCATAACGCATAACGCATAACGCATAACGCATAACGCATAACGCATAACGCATAACGCATAACGCATAACGCATAACGCATAACGCATAACGCATAACGCATAACGCATAACGCATAACGCATAACGCATAACGCATAACGCATAACGCATAACGCATAACGCATAACGCATAACGCATAACGCATAACGCATAACGCATAACGCTTAACGCATAACGCATAACGCATAACGCATAACGCATAACGCATAACGCATAACGCATAACGCATAACGCATAACGCATAACGCATAACGCATAACGCATAACGCATAACGCATAACGCATAACGCATAACGCATAACGCATAACGCATAACGCATAACGCATAACGCATAACGCATAACGCATAACGCTTAACGCATAACGCATAACGCATAACGCATAACTTATAATGCATTACGCATAATCCATAGCGGATAACGCATAACCCATAGCGCATGACGCATAACGCATAACGCATAACGCATAACGCATAACGCATAACGCATAACGCATAACGCATAACGCATAACGCATAACGCATAACGCATAACGCATAACGCATAACGCATAACGCATAACGCATAACGCATAACGCATAACGCATAGCGCATAACGCATAACGCATAACGCATAACGCATAACGCATAACGCATAACGCATAACGCATAACGCATAACGCATAACGCATAACGCATAACGCATAACGCATAACGCATAACGCATAACGCATAACGCATAACGCATAACGCATAACGCATAACGCATAACGCATAACGCATAACGCATAACGCATAACGCATAACGCATAACGCATAACGCATAACGCATAACGCATAACGCATAACGCATAACGCATAACGCATAACGCATAACGCTTAACGCATAACGCATAACGCATAACGCATAACGCATAACGCATAACGCATAACGCATAACGCATAACGCATAACGCATAACGCATAACGCATAACGCATAACGCATAACGCATAACGCATAACGCATAACGCATAACGCATAACGCATAACGCATAACGCATAACGCATAACGCATAACGCATAACGCATAACGCTTAACGCATAACGCATAACGCATAACGCATAACGCATAACGCATAACGCATAACGCATAACGCATAACGCATAACGCATAACGCATAACGCATAACGCATAACGCATAACGCTTAACGCATAACGCATAACGCATAACGCATAACGCATAACGCATAACGCATAACGCATAACGCATAACGCATAACGGATAACGGATAACGCACAACGCACAACCCATACCGCATTACGCATAACGCATAACGCATAACGCATAACGCATAACGCATAACGCATAACGCATCACGCATAACGCATAACGCATAACGCATAACGCATAACGCATAACGCATAACGCATAACGCATAACGCATAACGCATGACGCATAACCTATAACGCATAACGCATAACGCATAACGCATAACGGATAACGGATAACGCACAACGCATAACCCATACCGCATTACGCATTACGCATAATGCATAACGCATAATCCATAACGGATAACGCATAACCCATAACGCATAACGCAAAGCCGATAACGCATAACGCATAACACATAGCGCATATCGCATAACGCATAACGCATAACTCATAACGCATAACGCATAACGCAAAACGCATAACGCATAACGCATAACGGATAACGGATAACGCACAACGCATAACCCATACCGCATTACGCATTACGCATAATGCATAACGCATAATAAATAACGGATAACGCATAACCCATAACGCATAACGCAAAGCCGATAACGCATAACGCATAACACATAACGCATAACGCATAACGCATAACGCATAACGCATAACGCATAACGCATAACGCATAACGCATTACGCGTAACGCAAAACTCATAACGCATAACGCATAACGCATAACGTATAAACCATAAGGCATAACGCATAGCCCATAACGCATAACGCATAACGCATAATGCAAAAGTCATAATGCAAAAGTCATAACGCATAACGCATAACGCATAACGCATAACGCATAACGCATAACGCATAACGCATAACGCATAACGCATAACGCATAACGCATAACGCATAACGCATAACGCATAACGCATAACGCATAACGCATAACGCATAACGCATAACGCATAACGCATAACGCATAACGCATAACGCATAACGCATAACGCATAACGCAAAACGCATAACGCATAACGCATAACGGATAACGGATAACGCACAACGCATAACCCATACCGCATTACGCATTACGCATAATGCATAACGCATAATAAATAACGGATAACGCATAACCCATAACGCATAACGCAAAGCCGATAACGCATAACGCATAACACATAACGCATAACGCATAACGCATAACGCATAACGCATAACGCATAACGCATAACGCATAACGCATAACGCATTACGCATAACGCATAACGCGTAACGCATAACGGATAACGGATAACGCACAACGCACAACCCATACCGCATTACGCATAACGCATAACGCATAACGCATAACGCATAACGCATAACGCATAACGCATAACGCATAACGCATAACGCATAACGCATAACGCATAACGCATAACGCATAACGCATAACGCATAACGCATAACGCATAACGCATAACGCATAACGCATAACGCATAACGCATAACGCATTACGCATAACGCATAACGCATAACGCATAACGGATAACGGATAACGCACAACGCACAACCCATACCGCATAACGCATAACGCATAACGCATAACGCATAACGCATAACGCATAACGCATAACGCATACCGCATAACGCATAACGCATAACGCATAACGCATAACGCAAAACGCATAACGCATAACGCATAACGGATAACGGATAACGCACAACGCATAACCCATACCGCATTACGCATTACGCATGACGCATAACGCATAGCCCATAACGCATAACGCATAACGCTTAACGCGTAACGCAGAACTCATAGCGCATAACGCATAACGTATAAACCATAAGGAATTAACGCATAGCCCATAACGCATAACGCATAACGCATAACGCATAACGCATAACGCATAACGCATAACGCATAACGCATAACGCATAACGCATAACGCATAACGCATAACGCATAACGCATAACGCATAACGCATAACGCATAACGCATAACGCATAACGCATAACGCATAACGCATAACGCATAACGCATAACGCATAACGCATAACGCAAAACGCATAACGCATAACGCATAACGGATAACGGATAACGCACAACGCATAACCCATACCGCATTACGCATTACGCATAATGCATAACGCATAATAAATAACGGATAACGCATAACCCATAACGCATAACGCAAAGCCGATAACGCATAACGCATAACACATAACGCATAACGCATAACGCATAACGCATAACGCATAACGCATAACGCATAACGCATAACGCATTACGCATAACGCATAACGCATAACGGATAACGGATAACGCACAACGCACAACCCATACCGCATTACGCATAACGCATAACGCATAACGCATAACGCATAACGCATAACGCATAACGCATAACGCATAACGCATAACGCATAACGCATAACGCATAACGCATAACGCATAACGCATAACGCATTACGCATAACGCATAACGCATAACGCATAACGGATAACGGATAACGCACAACGCACAACCCATACCGCATAACGCATAACGCATAACGCATAACGCATAACGCATAACGCATAACGCATAACGCATAACGCATAACGCATAACGCATAACGCATAACGCATAACGCATAACGCATAACGCATAACGCATAACGCATAACGCATAACGCATAACGCATAACGCATAACGCATAACGCATAACGCATAACGCATAACGCATAACGCATAACGCAAAACGCATAACGCATAACGCATAACGCATAACGCATGACGCATAACCCATAACGCATAACACATAACGCAAAACGCATAACGCATAACTTATAATGCATTACGCATAATCC
>NW_027470209.1:0-41950 GCF_051020765.1 Lasioglossum baleicum
GGATCGCATCCTCTCGCACGTGTTTTTACTCGACTAGCCTGCGGGATGCATCCTCTCGCACGTGTTTTTCCTCGACTAGCCATGCGCATCCCAAAAAACCTGCGCATGCGCATCCCAAAAAACCTGCGCATGCGCATCCCACAAAACCTGCGCATGCGCATCCCACAAACCTCTCACGTGTTTTTACTCGACTAGCCTGCGGGATGCATCCTCTCGCACGTGTTTTTACTCGACTAGCCTGCGGGATGCATCCTCTCGCACGTGTTTTTGCTCGACTAGCCTGCGGGATGCATCCTCTCGCACGTGTTTTTGCTCGACTAGCCTGCGGGATGCATCCTCTCGCACGTGTTTTTTACTCGACTAGCCTGCAGGATGCATCCTCTCGCACGTGTTTTTACTCGACTAGCCTGCGGGATGCATCCTCTCGCACGTGTTTTTACTCGACTAGCCTGCGGGATGCATCCTCTCGCACGTGTTTTTGCTCGACTAGCCTGCGGGATGCATCCTCTCGCACGTGTTTTTGCTCGACTAGCCTGCGGGATGCATCCTCTCGCACGTGTTTTTACTCGACTAGCCTGCAGGATGCATCCTCTCGCACGTGTTTTTACTCGACTAGCCTGCGGGAATGCATCCTCTCGCACGTGTTTTTACTCGACTACCCTGCGGGATGCCATCCTCTCGCACGTGTTTTTGCTCGACTAGCCATGCGCATCCCAAAAAACCTGCGCATGCGCATCCACAAAACCTGCGCATGCGCATCCCACAAAACCTCGCACGTGTTTTTACTCGACTAGCCTGCGGGATGCATCCTCTCGCACGTGTTTTTTACTCGACTAGCCTGCGGGATGCATCCTCTCGCACGTGTTTTTGCTCGACTAGCCATGCGCATCCCAAAAAACCTGCGCATGCGCATCCCACAAAACCTGCGCATGCGCATCCTACAAAAACCTCGCACGTGTTTTTACTCGACTAGCCTGCGGGATGCATCCTCTCGCACGTGTTTTTACTCGACTAGCCTGCAGGATGCATCCTCTCGCACGTGTTTTTACTCGAATAGCCTGCGGGATGCATCCTCTCGCACGTGTTTTACTCGACTACCCTGCGGGATGCATCCTCTCGCACGTGTTTTTGCTCGACTAGCCATGCGCATCCCAAAAAAACCTGCGCATGCACATCCACAAAACCTGCGCATGCGCATCCCACACAACCTCGCACGTGTATTTACTCGACTAGCCTGCGGGATGCATCCTCTCGCACCGTGTTTTTACTCGACTAGCCTGCTGGATGCATCCTCTCGCACGTGTTTTTACTCGACTAGCCTGCGGGATGCATCCTCTCGCACGTGTTTTTACTCGACTAGCCTGCGGGATGCATCCTCTCGCACGTGTTTTTGCTGACTAGCCTGCGGGATGCATCCTCTCGCACGTGTTTTTGCTCGACTAGGCATGCGCATCCAAAAAACCTGCGCATGCGCATCCCAAAAAACCTGCGCATGCGCATCCCACAAAACCTGTGCATGCGCATCCCACAAAACCTCGCACGTGTTTTTACTCGACTAGCCTGCGGGATGCATCCTCTCGCACGTGTTTTTACTCGACTAGCCTGCGGGATGCATCCTCTCGCACGTGTTTTTACTCGACTACCCTGCGGGATGCATCCTCTCGCACGTGTTTTTGCTCGACTAGCCATGCGCATCCCAAAAAACCTGCGCATGCGCATCCCACAAAACCTGCGCATGCGCATCCCACAAAACCTCGCACGTGTTTTTACTCGACTAGCCTGCGGATGCATCCTCTCGCACGTGTTTTTACTCGACTAGCCTGCGGATGCATCCTCTCGCACGTGTTTTTACTCGACTAGCCTGCGGGATGCATCCTCTCGCACGTGTTTTGCTCGACTAGCCATGCGCATCCCAAAAAACCTGCGCATTGCGCATCCCACAAAACCTGCGCATGCGCATCCTACAAAACCTCGCACGTGTTTTTACTCGACTAGCCTGCGGGATGCATCCTCTCGCACGTGTTTTTGCTCGACTAGCCATGCGCATCCCAAAAAACCTGCGCATGCGCATCCACAAAACCTGCGCATGCGCATCCACAAAACCTCGCACGTGTTTTTACTCGACTACCCTGCGGGATGCATCCTCTCGCACGTGTTTTTGCTCGACTAGCCATGCGCATCCCAAAAAACCTGCGCATGCGCATCCCACAAAACCTGCGCATGCGCATCCCACAAAACCTCGCACGTGTTTTTACTCGACTAGCCTGCAGGATGCATCCTCTCGCACGTGTTTTTACTCGACTAGCCTGCGGGATGCATCTCTCGCACGTGTTTTTACTCGACTACCCTGCGGGATGCATCCTCTCGCACGTGTTTTTGCTCGACTAGCCATGCGCATCCAAAAAACCTGCGCATGCGCATCCCACAAAACCTGCGCATGCGCATCCCACAAAACCTCGCACGTGTATTTACTCGACTAGCCTGCGGGATGCACCTCTCGCACGTGTTTTTACTCGACTAGCCTGCAGGATGCATCCTCTCGCACGTGTTTTTACTCGACTAGCCTGCGGGATGCATCCTCTCGCACGTGTTTTTACTCGACTAGCCTGCGGGATGCATCCTCTCGCACGTGTTTTTTGCTGGACTAGCCTGCGGGATGCATCCTCTCGCACGTGTTTTTGCTCGACTAGGCATGCGCATCCCAAAAAACCTGCGCATGCGCATCCCACAAAACCTCGTACGTGTTTTTACTCGACTAGCCTGCGGGATGCAATCCTCTCGCACGTGTTTTTACTCGACTAGCCATGCGCATCCCAAAAAACCTGCGCATGCGCATCCCACAAACCTGCGCATGCGCATCCCACAAACCTCGCACGTGTTTTACTCGACTAGCCTGCGGGATGCATCCTATCGCACGTGTTTTTACTCGACTAGCCTGCGGGATGCATCCTCTCGCACGTGTTTTTACTCGACTACCCTGCGGGATGCATCCTCTCGCACGTGTTTTTGCTCGACTAGCCTTGCGCATCCCAAAAAACTGCGCATGCGCATCCCACAAAACCTGCGCATGCGAATCCCACAAAACCTCGCACGTGTTTTTACTCGACTAGCCTGCGGGATGCATCCTCTCGCACGTGTTTTTACTCGACTAGCCTGCGGGATGCATCCTCTCGCACGTGTTTTTACTCGACTAGCCATGCGCATCCCAAAAAACCTGCGCATGCGCATCCCACAAAACCTGCGCATGCGCATCCACAAAACCTCGCACGTGTTTTTACTCGACTAGCCTGCGGGATGCATCCTATCGCACGTGTTTTTACTCGACTAGCCTGCGGGATGCATCCTCTCGCACGTGTTTTTACTCGACTACCCTGCGGGATGCATCCTCTCGCACGTGTTTTTGCTCGACTAGCCTTGCGCATCCCAAAAAACCTGCGCATGCGCATCCACAAAACCTGCGCATGCGCATCCCACAAAACCTCGCACGCGTTTTTAGTCGACTAGCCTGCGGGATGCATCCTCTCGCACGTGTTTTTACTCGACTAGCCTGCGGGATGTATCCTCTCGCACGTGTTTTTACTCGACTAGCCTGCGGAATGCATCCTCTCGCACGTGTTTTTGCTACGACTAGCCATGCGCATCCCAAAAAAACCTGCGCATGCGCATCCCAAAAAACCTGCGCATGCGCATCCACAAAACCTGCGCATGCGATCCCACATAACCTCGCACGTGTTTTTACTCGACTAGCCTGCGGGATGCATCCTCTCGCACGTGTTTTTACTCGACTAGCCTGCGGGATGCATCCTCTCGCACGTGTTTTTACTCGACTAGCCATGCGCATCCCAAAAAACCTGCGCATGCGCATCCCACAAAACCTGCGCATGCGCATCCCACAAAACCTCGCACGTGTTTTTACTCGACTAGCCTGCGGGATTGCATCCTATCGCACGTGTTTTTACTCGACTAGCCTGCGGGATGCATCCTCTCGCACGTGTTTTTACTCGACTACCCTGCGGGGATGCATCCTCTCGCACGTGTTTTTGCTCGACTAGCCTTGCGCATCCCAAAAAACCTGCGCATGCGCATCCCACAAAACCTGCGCATGCGAATCCCACAAAACCTCGCACGTGTTTTTACTCGACTAGCCTGCGGGATGCATCCTCTCGCACGTGTTTTTACTCGACTAGCCTGCGGGATGCATCCTCTCGCACGTGTTTTTACTCGACTAGCCATGCGCATCCCAAAAAACCTGCGCATGCGCATCCCACAAAACCCTGCGCATGCGCATCCCACAAAACCTCGCACGTGTTTTACTCGACTAGCCTGCGGGATGCATCCTATCGCACGTGTTTTTACTCGACTAGCCTGCGGGATGCATCTCTCGCACGTGTTTTTACTCGACTACCCTGCGGGATGCATCCTCTCGCACGTGTTTTTGCTCGACTAGCCTTGCGCATCCCAAAAAACCTGCGCATGCGCATCCCCACAACCTGCGCATGCGCATCCCACCAAAACCTCGCACGCGTTTTTAGTCGACTAGCCTGCGGGATGCATCCTCTCGCACGTGTTTTTACTCGACTAGCCTGCGGGATGTATCCTCTCGCACGTGTTTTTACTCGACTAGCCTGCGGAATGCATCCTCTCGCACGTGTTTTTGCTCGACTAGCCATGCGCATCCCAAAAAACCTGCGCATGCGCATCCCAAAAAACCTGCGCATGCGCATCCCACAAAACCTGCGCATGCGCATCCCACAAAACCTCGCACGTGTTTTTTACTCGACTAGCCTGCGGGATGCATCCTCTCGCACGTGTTTTTACTCGACTAGCCTGCGGGATGCATCCTCTCGCACGTGTTTTTACTCGACTAGCCATGCGCATCCCAAAAAACCTGCGCATGCGCATCCCACAAAACCTGCGCATGCGCATCCCACAAAACCTCGCACGGTGTTTTTACTCGACTAGCCTGCGGGATGCATCCTATCGCACGTGTTTTTACTCGACTAGCCTGCGGGATGCATCCTCTCGCACGTGTTTTTACTCGACTACCCTGCGGGGATGCATCCTCTCGCACGTGTTTTTGCTCGACTAGCCTTGCGCATCCCAAAAACCTGCGCATGCGCATCCCACAAAACCTGCGCATGCGAATCCCACAAAACCTCGCACGTGTTTTTACTCGACTAGCCTGCGGGATGCATCCTCTCGCACGTGTTTTTACTCGACTAGCCTCGGATGCATCCTCTCGCACGTGTTTTTACTCGACTAGCCATGCGCATCCCAAAAAAACCTGCGCATGGCCGCATCCCACAAAACCTGCGCATTGCGCATCCCACAAAACCTCGCACGTGTTTTTACTCGACTAGCCTGCGGATGCATCTATCGCACGTGTTTTTACTCGACTAGCCTGCGGGATGCATCCTCTCGCACGTGTTTTTACTCGACTACCCTGCGGGATGCATCCTCTCGCACGTGTTTTTGCTCGACTAGCCTTGCGCATCCCAAAAAACCTGCGCATGCGCATCCCACAAAACCTGCGCATGCGCATCCCACAAAACCTCGCACGCGTTTTTAGTCGACTAGCCTGCGGGATGCATCCTCTCGCACGTGTTTTTACTCGACTAGCCTGCGGGATGTATCCTCTCGCACGTGTTTTTACTCGACTACCCTGCGGGATGCATCCTCTCGCACGTGTTTTTCTCGACTAGCCTGCGGGATGCATCCTCTCGCACGTGTTTTTACTCGACTAGCCTGCGGGATGCATCCTCTCGCACGTGTTTTTGCTCGCTAGCCTGCGGGATGCATCCTCTCGCACGTGTTTTTGCTCGACTAGCCTGCGGGATGCATCCTCTCGCACGTGTTTTTACTCGACTAGCCTGCAGGATGCATCCTCTCGCACGTGTTTTTACTCGACTAGCCTGCGGGATGCATCCTCTCGCACGTGTTTTACTCGACTACCCTGCGGGATGCATCCTCTCGCACGTGTTTTTGCTCGACTAGCCATGCGCATCCCAAAAAACCTGCGCATGCGCATCCCACAAAACCTGCGCATGCGCATCCCACAAAACCTCGCACGTGTTTTTACTCGACTAGCCCTGAGGGATGCATCCTCTCGCACGTGTTTTTACTCGACTAGCCTGCGGGATGCATCCTCTCGCACGTGTTTTTGCTCGACTAGCCATGCGCATCCCAAAAAACCTGCGCATGCGCATCCCACAAAACCTGCGCATGCGCATCCTACAAAACCTCGCACGTGTTTTTACTCGACTAGCCTGCGGATGCATCCTCTCGCACGTGTTTTTTGCTCGACTAGCCATGCGCATCCCAAAAAACTTGCGCATGCGCATCCCACAAAACTGCGCAATGCGCATCCCACAAAACCTCGCACGTGTTTTTACTCGACTACCCTGCGGGATGCTCCTCTCGCACGTGTTTTTGCTCGACTAGCCCATGCGCATCCCAAAAAACCTGCGCATGCGCATCCCACAAAACCTGCGCATGCGCATCCCACAAAACCTCGCACGTGTTTTACTCGACTAGCCTGCAGGATGCATCCTCTCGCACGTGTTTTTACTCGACTAGCCTGCGGGATGCATCCTCTCGCACGTGTTTTTACTCGACTACCCTGCGGGATGCATCCTCTCGCACGTGTTTTTGCTCGACTAGCCATGCGCATCCCAAAAAACCTGCGCATGCGCATCCCACAAAACCTGCGCATGCGCATCCCACAAAACCTCGCACGTGTTTTTACTCGACTAGCCTGCGGGATGCATCCTCTCGCACGTGGTTTTGCTCGACTAGCCTGCGGGATGCATCCTCTCGCACGTGTTTTTGCTCGACTAGCCTGCGGGATGCATCCTCTCGCACGTGTTTTTACTCGACTAGCCTGCGGGATGCATCCTCTCGCACGTGTTTTTGCTGGACTAGCCTGCGGGATGCATCCTCTCGCACGTGTTTTTGCTCGACTAGGCATGCGCATCCCAAAAAAACCTGCGCATGCGCATCCCACAAAACCTCGCACGTGTTTTTACTCGACTAGCCTGCGGGATGCATCCTCTCGCACGTGTTTTTACTCGGCTAGCCTGCGGGATGCATCCTCTCGCACGTGTTTTTACTCGACTAGCCTGCGGGATGCATCCTCTCGCACGTGTTTTTACTCGACTAGCCATACGCATCCCAAAAAACCTGCGCATGCGCATCCCACAAAACCTGCGCATGCGCATCCCACAAAACCTCGCACGTGTTTTTTACTCGACTAGCCTGCGGGATGCATCCTCTCGCACGTGTTTTTACTCGACTAGCCTGCGGGATGCATCCTCTCGCACGTGTTTTTACTCGACTACCCTGCGGATGCATCCTCTCGCACGTGTTTTTGCTCGACTAGCCTTGCGCATCCCAAAAAAACCTGCGCATGCGCATCCCACGAAACCTGCGCATGCGCACCCCACAAAACCTCGCACGTGTTTTTTACTCGACTAGCCTGCGGATGCATCCTCTCGCACGTGTTTTTACTCGACTAGCCTGCGGGATGCATCCTCTCGCACGTGTTTTTGCTCGACTAGCCTGCGGGATGCATCCTCTCGCACGTGTTTTTGCTCGACTAGCCTGCGGGATGCATCCTCTCGCACGTGTTTTTACTCGACTAGCCTGCAGGATGCATCCTCTCGCACGTGTTTTTACTCGACTAGCCTGCGGGATGCATCCTCTCGCACGTGTTTTTACTCGACTACCCTGCGGGATGCATCCTCTCGCACGTGTTTTTGCTCGACTAGCCATGCGCATCCCAAAAAACCTGCGCATGCGCATCCCACAAAACCTGCGCATGCGCATCCCACAAAACCTCGCACGTGTTTTTACTCGACTAGCCTGCGGGATGCATCCTCTCGCACGTGTTTTTACTCGACTAGCCTGCGGGATGCATCCTCTCGCACGTGTTTTTGCTCGACTAGCCATGCGCATCCCAAAAAACCTGCGCATGCGCATCCCACAAAACCTGCGCATGCGCATCCTACAAAACCTCGCACGTGTTTTTACTCGACTAGCCTGCGGGATGCATCCTCTCGCACGTGTTTTTACTCGACTAGCCTGCAGGATGCATCCTCTCGCACGTGTTTTTACTCTAATAGCCTGCGGGATGCATCCTCTCGCACGTGTTTTTACTCGACTACCCTGCGGGATGCATCCTCTCGCACGTGTTTTTGCTCGACTAGCCATGCGCATCCCAAAAAACCTGCGCATGCGCATCCCACAAAACCTGCGCATGCGCATCCCACACAACCTCGCACGCGTATTTACTCGACTAGCCTGCGGGATGCATCCTCTCGCACGTGTTTTTACTCGACTAGCCTGCGGGATGCATCCTCTCGCACGTGTTTTTGCTCGACTAGCCTGCGGGATGCATCCTCTCGCACGTGTTTTTGCTCGACTAGGCATGCGCATCCCAAAAAACCTGCGCATGCGCATCCCACAAAACCTGTGCATGCGCATCCCACAAAACCTCGCACGTGTTTTTACTCGACTAGCCTGCGGGATGCATCCTCTCGCACGTGTTTTTACTCGACTAGCCTGCGGGATGCATCCTCTCGCACGTGTTTTTACTCGACTAGCCTGCGGGATGCATCCTCTCGCACGTGTTTTTACTCGACTAGCCTGCGGGATGCATCCTCTCGCACGTGTTTTTCCTCGACTAGCCATGCGCATCCCAAAAAACCTGCGCATGCGCATCCCAAAAAACCTGCGCATGCGCATCCCACAAAACCTGCGCATGCGCATCCCACAAAACCTCTCACGTGTTTTTACTCGACTAGCCTGCGGGATGCATCCTCTCGCACGTGTTTTTACTCGACTAGCCTGCGGGATGCATCCTCTCGCACGTGTTTTTGCTCGACTAGCCTGCGGGATGCATCCTCTCGCACGTGTTTTTGCTCGACTAGCCTGCGGGATGCATCCTCTCGCACGTGTTTTTACTCGACTAGCCTGCAGGATGCATCCTCTCGCACGTGTTTTTACTCGACTACCCTGCGGGATGCATCCTCTCGCACGTGTTTTTGCTCGACTAGCCATGCGCATCCCAAAAAACCTGCGCATGCGCATCCCACAAAACCTGCGCATGCGCATCCCACAAAACCTCGCACGTGTTTTTACTCGACTAGCCTGCGGGATGCATCCTCTCGCACGTGTTTTTACTCGACTAGCCTGCGGGATGCATCCTCTCGCACGTGTTTTTGCTCGACTAGCCATGCGCATCCCAAAAAACCTGCGCATGCGCATCCCACAAAACCTGCGCATGCGCATCCTACAAAACCTCGCACGTGTTTTTACTCGACTAGCCTGCGGGATGCATCCTCTCGCACGTGTTTTTACTCGACTAGCCTGCAGGATGCATCCTCTCGCACGTGTTTTTACTCGAATAGCCTGCGGGATGCATCCTCTCGCACGTGTTTTTACTCGACTACCCTGCGGGATGCATCCTCTCGCACGTGTTTTTGCTCGACTAGCCATGCGCATCCCAAAAAACCTGCGCATGCGCATCCCACAAAACCTGCGCATGCGCATCCCACACAACCTCGCACGTGTATTTACTCGACTAGCCTGCGGGATGCATCCTCTCGCACGTGTTTTTACTCGACTAGCCTGCTGGATGCATCCTCTCGCACGTGTTTTTACTCGACTAGCCTGCGGGATGCATCCTCTCGCACGTGTTTTTACTCGACTAGCCTGCGGGATGCATCCTCTCGCACGTGTTTTTGCTGGACTAGCCTGCGGGATGCATCCTCTCGCACGTGTTTTTGCTCGACTAGGCATGCGCATCCCAAAAAACCTGCGCATGCGCATCCCAAAAAACCTGCGCATGCGCATCCCACAAAACCTGTGCATGCGCATCCCACAAAACCTCGCACGTGTTTTTACTCGACTAGCCTGCGGGATGCATCCTCTCGCACGTGTTTTTACTCGACTAGCCTGCGGGATGCATCCTCTCGCACGTGTTTTTACTCGACTACCCTGCGGGATGCATCCTCTCGCACGTGTTTTTGCTCGACTAGCCATGCGCATCCCAAAAAACCTGCGCATGCGCATCCCACAAAACCTGCGCATGCGCATCCCACAAAACCTCGCACGTGTTTTTACTCGACTAGCCTGCGGGATGCATCCTCTCGCACGTGTTTTTACTCGACTAGCCTGCGGGATGCATCCTCTCGCACGTGTTTTTACTCGACTAGCCTGCGGGATGCATCCTCTCGCACGTGTTTTTGCTCGACTAGCCATGCGCATCCCAAAAAACCTGCGCATGCGCATCCCACAAAACCTGCGCATGCGCATCCTACAAAACCTCGCACGTGTTTTTACTCGACTAGCCTGCGGGATGCATCCTCTCGCACGTGTTTTTGCTCGACTAGCCATGCGCATCCCAAAAAACCTGCGCATGCGCATCCCACAAAACCTGCGCATGCGCATCCCACAAAACCTCGCACGTGTTTTTACTCGACTACCCTGCGGGATGCATCCTCTCGCACGTGTTTTTGCTCGACTAGCCATGCGCATCCCAAAAAACCTGCGCATGCGCATCCCACAAAACCTGCGCATGCGCATCCCACAAAACCTCGCACGTGTTTTTACTCGACTAGCCTGCGGGATGCATCCTCTCGCACGTGTTTTTACTCGACTAGCCTGCGGGATGCATCCTCTCGCACGTGTTTTTACTCGACTAGCCTGCGGGATGCATCCTCTCGCACGTGTTTTTGCTCGACTAGCCATGCGCATCCCAAAAAACCTGCGCATGCGCATCCCACAAAACCTGCGCATGCGCATCCTACAAAACCTCGCACGTGTTTTTACTCGACTAGCCTGCGGGATGCATCCTCTCGCACGTGTTTTTGCTCGACTAGCCATGCGCATCCCAAAAAACCTGCGCATGCGCATCCCACAAAACCTGCGCATGCGCATCCCACAAAACCTCGCACGTGTTTTTACTCGACTACCCTGCGGGATGCATCCTCTCGCACGTGTTTTTGCTCGACTAGCCATGCGCATCCCAAAAAACCTGCGCATGCGCATCCCACAAAACCTGCGCATGCGCATCCCACAAAACCTCGCACGTGTTTTTACTCGACTAGCCTGCAGGATGCATCCTCTCGCACGTGTTTTTACTCGACTAGCCTGCGGGATGCATCCTCTCGCACGTGTTTTTACTCGACTACCCTGCGGGATGCATCCTCTCGCACGTGTTTTTGCTCGACTAGCCATGCGCATCCCAAAAAACCTGCGCATGCGCATCCCACAAAACCTGCGCATGCGCATCCCACAAAACCTCGCACGTGTATTTACTCGACTAGCCTGCGGGATGCATCCTCTCGCACGTGTTTTTACTCGACTAGCCTGCAGGATGCATCCTCTCGCACGTGTTTTTACTCGACTAGCCTGCGGGATGCATCCTCTCGCACGTGTTTTTACTCGACTAGCCTGCGGGATGCATCCTCTCGCACGTGTTTTTGCTGGACTAACCTGCGGGATGCATCCTCTCGCACGTGTTTTTGCTCGACTAGGCATGCGCATCCCAAAAAACCTGCGCATGCGCATCCCACAAAACCTCGCACGTGTTTTTACTCGACTAGCCTGCGGGATGCATCCTCTCGCACGTGTTTTTACTCGACTAGCCTGCGGGATGCATCCTCTCGCACGTGTTTTTACTCGACTAGCCATGCGCATCCCAAAAAACCTGCGCATGCGCATCCCACAAAACCTGCGCATGCGCATCCCACAAAACCTCGCACGTGTTTTTACTCGACTAGCCTGCGGGATGCATCCTATCGCACGTGTTTTTACTCGACTAGCCTGCGGGATGCATCCTCTCGCACGTGTTTTTACTCGACTACCCTGCGGGATGCATCCTCTCGCACGTGTTTTTGCTCGACTAGCCTTGCGCATCCCAAAAAACCTGCGCATGCGCATCCCACAAAACCTGCGCATGCGAATCCCACAAAACCTCGCACGTGTTTTTACTCGACTAGCCTGCGGGATGCATCCTCTCGCACGTGTTTTTACTCGACTAGCCTGCGGGATGCATCCTCTCGCACGTGTTTTTACTCGACTAGCCATGCGCATCCCAAAAAACCTGCGCATGCGCATCCCACAAAACCTGCGCATGCGCATCCCACAAAACCTCGCACGTGTTTTTACTCGACTAGCCTGCGGGATGCATCCTATCGCACGTGTTTTTACTCGACTAGCCTGCGGGATGCATCCTCTCGCACGTGTTTTTACTCGACTACCCTGCGGGATGCATCCTCTCGCACGTGTTTTTGCTCGACTAGCCTTGCGCATCCCAAAAAACCTGCGCATGCGCATCCCACAAAACCTGCGCATGCGCATCCCACAAAACCTCGCACGCGTTTTTAGTCGACTAGCCTGCGGGATGCATCCTCTCGCACGTGTTTTTACTCGACTAGCCTGCGGGATGCATCCTCTCGCACGTGTTTTTACTCGACTAGCCTGCGGAATGCATCCTCTCGCACGTGTTTTTGCTCGACTAGCCTGCGGGATGCATCCTCTCGCACGTGTTTTTGCTCGACTAGGCATGCGCATCCCAAAAAACCTGCGCATGCGCATCCCAAAAAACCTGCGCATGCGCATCCCACAAAACCTGTGCATGCGCATCCCACAAAACCTCGCACGTGTTTTTGCTCGACTAGCCATGCGCATCCCAAAAAACCTGCGCATGCGCATCCCACAAAACCTGCGCATGCGCATCCCACAAAACCTCGCACGTGTTTTTACTCGACTACCCTGCGGGATGCATCCTCTCGCACGTGTTTTTCTCGACTAGCCTGCGGGATGCATCCTCTCGCACGTGTTTTTACTCGACTAGCCTGCGGGATGCATCCTCTCGCACGTGTTTTTGCTCGACTAGCCTGCGGGATGCATCCTCTCGCACGTGTTTTTGCTCGACTAGCCTGCGGGATGCATCCTCTCGCACGTGTTTTTACTCGACTAGCCTGCAGGATGCATCCTCTCGCACGTGTTTTTACTCGACTAGCCTGCGGGATGCATCCTCTCGCACGTGTTTTTACTCGACTACCCTGCGGGATGCATCCTCTCGCACGTGTTTTTGCTCGACTAGCCATGCGCATCCCAAAAAACCTGCGCATGCGCATCCCACAAAACCTGCGCATGCGCATCCCACAAAACCTCGCACGTGTTTTTACTCGACTAGCCTGCGGGATGCATCCTCTCGCACGTGTTTTTACTCGACTAGCCTGCGGGATGCATCCTCTCGCACGTGTTTTTGCTCGACTAGCCATGCGCATCCCAAAAAACCTGCGCATGCGCATCCCACAAAACCTGCGCATGCGCATCCTACAAAACCTCGCACGTGTTTTTACTCGACTAGCCTGCGGGATGCATCCTCTCGCACGTGTTTTTGCTCGACTAGCCATGCGCATCCCAAAAAACTTGCGCATGCGCATCCCACAAAACCTGCGCATGCGCATCCCACAAAACCTCGCACGTGTTTTTACTCGACTACCCTGCGGGATGCATCCTCTCGCACGTGTTTTTGCTCGACTAGCCATGCGCATCCCAAAAAACCTGCGCATGCGCATCCCACAAAACCTGCGCATGCGCATCCCACAAAACCTCGCACGTGTTTTTACTCGACTAGCCTGCAGGATGCATCCTCTCGCACGTGTTTTTACT
Organism: Lasioglossum baleicum; assembly: GCF_051020765.1. NCBI lineage: Eukaryota > Metazoa > Arthropoda > Insecta > Hymenoptera > Halictidae > Lasioglossum > Lasioglossum baleicum. The sequence continues at coordinate 13,687 of NW_027470209.1, forward strand.
CGACTAGCCTGCGGGATGCATCTTCTCGCACGTGTTTTTACTCGACTACCCTGCGGGATGCATCCTCTCGCACGTGTTTTTGCTCGACTAGCCATGCGCATCCCAAAAAACCTGCGCATGCGCATCCCACAAAACCTGCGCATGCGCATCCCACAAAACCTCGCACGTGTTTTTACTCGACTAGCCTGCGGGATGCATCCTCTCGCACGTGTTTTTACTCGACTAGCCTGCAGGATGCATCCTCTCGCACGTGTTTTTACTCGACTAGCCTGCGCGATGCATCCTCTCGCACGTGTTTTTACTCGACTAGCCTGCGGGATGCATCCTCTCGCACGTGTTTTTGCTGGACTAGCCTGCGGGATGCATCCTCTCGCACGTGTTTTTGCTCGACTAGGCATGCGCATCCCAAAAAACCTGCGCATGCGCATCCCACAAAACCTCGCACGTGTTTTTACTCGACTAGCCTGCGGGATGCATCCTCTCGCACGTGTTTTTACTCGGCTAGCCTGCGGGATGCATCCTCTCGCACGTGTTTTTACTCGACTAGCCTGCGGGATGCATCCTCTCGCACGTGTTTTTACTCGACTAGCCATACGCATCCCAAAAAACCTGCGCATGCGCATCCCACAAAACCTGCGCATGCGCATCCCACAAAACCTCGCACGTGTTTTTACTCGACTAGCCTGCGGGATGCATCCTCTCGCACGTGTTTTTACTCGACTAGCCTGCGGGATGCATCCTCTCGCACGTGTTTTTACTCGACTACCCTGCGGGATGCATCCTCTCGCACGTGTTTTTGCTCGACTAGCCTTGCGCATCCCAAAAAACCTGCGCATGCGCATCCCACGAAACCTGCGCATGCGCACCCCACAAAACCTCGCACGTGTTTTTACTCGACTAGCCTGCGGGATGCATCCTCTCGCACGTGTTTTTACTCGACTAGCCTGCGGGATGCATCCTCTCGCACGTGTTTTTACTCGACTAGCCTGCGGGATGCATCCTCTCGCACGTGTTTTTGCTCGACTAGCCTGCGGGATGCATCCTCTCGCACGTGTTTTTGCTCGACTAGGCATGCGCATCCCAAAAAACCTGCGCATGCGCATCCCAAAAAACCTGCGCATGCGCATCCCACAAAACCTGTGCATGCGCATCCCACAAAACCTCGCACGTGTTTTTACTCGACTAGCCTGCGGGATGCATCCTCTCGCACGTGTTTTTCCTCGACTAGCCATGCGCATCCCAAAAAACCTGCGCATGCGCATCCCAAAAAACCTGCGCATGCGCATCCCACAAAACCTGCGCATGCGCATCCCACAAAACCTCGCACGTGTTTTTCTCGACTAGCCTGCGGGATGCATCCTCTCGCACGTGTTTTTACTCGACTAGCCTGCGGGATGCATCCTCTCGCACGTGTTTTTGCTCGACTAGCCTGCGGGATGCATCCTCTCGCACGTGTTTTTGCTCGACTAGCCTGCGGGATGCATCCTCTCGCACGTGTTTTTACTCGACTAGCCTGCAGGATGCATCCTCTCGCACGTGTTTTTACTCGACTAGCCTGCGGGATGCATCCTCTCGCACGTGTTTTTACTCGACTACCCTGCGGGATGCATCCTCTCGCACGTGTTTTTGCTCGACTAGCCATGCGCATCCCAAAAAACCTGCGCATGCGCATCACACAAAACCTGCGCATGCGCATCCCACAAAACCTCGCACGTGTTTTTACTCGACTAGCCTGCGGGATGCATCCTCTCGCACGTGTTTTTACTCGACTAGCCTGCGGGATGCATCCTCTCGCACGTGTTTTTGCTCGACTAGCCATGCGCATCCCAAAAAACCTGCGCATGCGCATCCCACAAAACCTGCGCATGCGCATCCTACAAAACCTCGCACGTGTTTTTACTCGACTAGCCTGCGGGATGCATCCTCTCGCACGTGTTTTTGCTCGACTAGCCATGCGCATCCCAAAAAACCTGCGCATGCGCATCCCACAAAACCTGCGCATGCGCATCCCACAAAACCTCGCACGTGTTTTTACTCGACGACCCTGCGGGATGCATCCTCTCGCACGTGTTTTTGCTCGACTAGCCATGCGCATCCCAAAAAACCTGCGCATGCGCATCCCACAAAACCTCGCACGTGTTTTTACTCGACTAGCCTGCAGGATGCATCCTCTCGCACGTGTTTTTACTCGACTAGCCTGCGGGATGCATCCTCTCGCACGTGTTTTTACTCGACTACCCTGCGGGATGCATCCTCTCGCACGTGTTTTTGCTCGACTAGCCATGCGGATCCCAAAAAACCTGCGCATGCGCATCCCACAAAACCTGCGCATGCGCATCCCACAAAACCTCGCACGTGTATTTACTCGACTAGCCTGCGGGATGCATCCTCTCGCACGTGTTTTTACTCGACTAGCCTGCAGGATGCATCCTCTCGCACGTGTTTTTACTCGACTAGCCTGCGGGATGCATCCTCTCGCACGTGTTTTTACTCGACTAGCCTGCGGGATGCATCCTCTCGCACGTGTTTTTGCTGGACTAGCCTGCGGGATGCATCCTCTCGCACGTGTTTTTGCTGGACTAGCCTGCGGGATGCATCCTCTCGCACGTGTTTTTGCTCGACTAGCCTGAGGGATGCATCCTCTCGCACGTGTTTTTACTCGACTAGCCTGCAGGATGCATCCTCTCGCACGTGTTTTTACTCGACTAGCCTGCGGGATGCATCCTCTCGCACGTGTTTTTACTCGACTACCCTGCGGGATGCATCCTCTCGCACGTGTTTTTGCTCGACTAGCCATGCGCATCCCAAAAAACCTGCGCATGCGCATCCCACAAAACCTGCGCATGCGCATCCCACAAAACCTCGCACGTGTTTTTACTCGACTAGCCTGCGGGATGCATCCTATCGCACGTGTTTTTACTCGACTAGCCTGCGGGATGCATCCTCTCGCACGTGTTTTTACTCGACTACCCTGCGGGATGCATCCTCTCGCACGTGTTTTTGCTCGACTAGCCTTGCGCATCCCAAAAAACCTGCGCATGCGCATCCCACAAAACCTGCGCATGCGCATCCCACAAAACCTCGCACGCGTTTTTAGTCGACTAGCCTGCGGGATGCATCCTCTCGCACGTGTTTTTACTCGACTAGCCTGCGGGATGCATCCTCTCGCACGTGTTTTTACTCGACTAGCCTGCGGAATGCATCCTCTCGCACGTGTTTTTGCTCGACTAGCCTGCGGGATGCATCCTCTCGCACGTGTTTTTGCTCGACTAGGCATGCGCATCCCAAAAAACCTGCGCATGCGCATCCCAAAAAACCTGCGCATGCGCATCCCACAAAACCTGTGCATGCGCATCCCACAAAACCTCGCACGTGTTTTTGCTCGACTAGCCATGCGCATCCCAAAAAACCTGCGCATGCGCATCCCACAAAACCTGCGCATGCGCATCCCACAAAACCTCGCACGTGTTTTTACTCGACTACCCTGCGGGATGCATCCTCTCGCACGTGTTTTTCTCGACTAGCCTGCGGGATGCATCCTCTCGCACGTGTTTTTACTCGACTAGCCTGCGGGATGCATCCTCTCGCACGTGTTTTTGCTCGACTAGCCTGCGGGATGCATCCTCTCGCACGTGTTTTTGCTCGACTAGCCTGCGGGATGCATCCTCTCGCACGTGTTTTTACTCGACTAGCCTGCAGGATGCATCCTCTCGCACGTGTTTTTACTCGACTAGCCTGCGGGATGCATCCTCTCGCACGTGTTTTTACTCGACTACCCTGCGGGATGCATCCTCTCGCACGTGTTTTTGCTCGACTAGCCATGCGCATCCCAAAAAACCTGCGCATGCGCATCCCACAAAACCTGCGCATGCGCATCCCACAAAACCTCGCACGTGTTTTTACTCGACTAGCCTGCGGGATGCATCCTCTCGCACGTGTTTTTACTCGACTAGCCTGCGGGATGCATCCTCTCGCACGTGTTTTTGCTCGACTAGCCATGCGCATCCCAAAAAACCTGCGCATGCGCATCCCACAAAACCTGCGCATGCGCATCCTACAAAACCTCGCACGTGTTTTTACTCGACTAGCCTGCGGGATGCATCCTCTCGCACGTGTTTTTGCTCGACTAGCCATGCGCATCCCAAAAAACTTGCGCATGCGCATCCCACAAAACCTGCGCATGCGCATCCCACAAAACCTCGCACGTGTTTTTACTCGACTACCCTGCGGGATGCATCCTCTCGCACGTGTTTTTGCTCGACTAGCCATGCGCATCCCAAAAAACCTGCGCATGCGCATCCCACAAAACCTGCGCATGCGCATCCCACAAAACCTCGCACGTGTTTTTACTCGACTAGCCTGCAGGATGCATCCTCTCGCACGTGTTTTTACTCGACTAGCCTGCGGGATGCATCTTCTCGCACGTGTTTTTACTCGACTACCCTGCGGGATGCATCCTCTCGCACGTGTTTTTGCTCGACTAGCCATGCGCATCCCAAAAAACCTGCGCATGCGCATCCCACAAAACCTGCGCATGCGCATCCCACAAAACCTCGCACGTGTTTTTACTCGACTAGCCTGCGGGATGCATCCTCTCGCACGTGTTTTTACTCGACTAGCCTGCAGGATGCATCCTCTCGCACGTGTTTTTACTCGACTAGCCTGCGCGATGCATCCTCTCGCACGTGTTTTTACTCGACTAGCCTGCGGGATGCATCCTCTCGCACGTGTTTTTGCTGGACTAGCCTGCGGGATGCATCCTCTCGCACGTGTTTTTGCTCGACTAGGCATGCGCATCCCAAAAAACCTGCGCATGCGCATCCCACAAAACCTCGCACGTGTTTTTACTCGACTAGCCTGCGGGATGCATCCTCTCGCACGTGTTTTTACTCGGCTAGCCTGCGGGATGCATCCTCTCGCACGTGTTTTTACTCGACTAGCCTGCGGGATGCATCCTCTCGCACGTGTTTTTACTCGACTAGCCATACGCATCCCAAAAAACCTGCGCATGCGCATCCCACAAAACCTGCGCATGCGCATCCCACAAAACCTCGCACGTGTTTTTACTCGACTAGCCTGCGGGATGCATCCTCTCGCACGTGTTTTTACTCGACTAGCCTGCGGGATGCATCCTCTCGCACGTGTTTTTACTCGACTACCCTGCGGGATGCATCCTCTCGCACGTGTTTTTGCTCGACTAGCCTTGCGCATCCCAAAAAACCTGCGCATGCGCATCCCACGAAACCTGCGCATGCGCACCCCACAAAACCTCGCACGTGTTTTTACTCGACTAGCCTGCGGGATGCATCCTCTCGCACGTGTTTTTACTCGACTAGCCTGCGGGATGCATCCTCTCGCACGTGTTTTTACTCGACTAGCCTGCGGGATGCATCCTCTCGCACGTGTTTTTGCTCGACTAGCCTGCGGGATGCATCCTCTCGCACGTGTTTTTGCTCGACTAGGCATGCGCATCCCAAAAAACCTGCGCATGCGCATCCCAAAAAACCTGCGCATGCGCATCCCACAAAACCTGTGCATGCGCATCCCACAAAACCTCGCACGTGTTTTTACTCGACTAGCCTGCGGGATGCATCCTCTCGCACGTGTTTTTCCTCGACTAGCCATGCGCATCCCAAAAAACCTGCGCATGCGCATCCCAAAAAACCTGCGCATGCGCATCCCACAAAACCTGCGCATGCGCATCCCACAAAACCTCGCACGTGTTTTTCTCGACTAGCCTGCGGGATGCATCCTCTCGCACGTGTTTTTACTCGACTAGCCTGCGGGATGCATCCTCTCGCACGTGTTTTTGCTCGACTAGCCTGCGGGATGCATCCTCTCGCACGTGTTTTTGCTCGACTAGCCTGCGGGATGCATCCTCTCGCACGTGTTTTTACTCGACTAGCCTGCAGGATGCATCCTCTCGCACGTGTTTTTACTCGACTAGCCTGCGGGATGCATCCTCTCGCACGTGTTTTTACTCGACTACCCTGCGGGATGCATCCTCTCGCACGTGTTTTTGCTCGACTAGCCATGCGCATCCCAAAAAACCTGCGCATGCGCATCACACAAAACCTGCGCATGCGCATCCCACAAAACCTCGCACGTGTTTTTACTCGACTAGCCTGCGGGATGCATCCTCTCGCACGTGTTTTTACTCGACTAGCCTGCGGGATGCATCCTCTCGCACGTGTTTTTGCTCGACTAGCCATGCGCATCCCAAAAAACCTGCGCATGCGCATCCCACAAAACCTGCGCATGCGCATCCTACAAAACCTCGCACGTGTTTTTACTCGACTAGCCTGCGGGATGCATCCTCTCGCACGTGTTTTTGCTCGACTAGCCATGCGCATCCCAAAAAACCTGCGCATGCGCATCCCACAAAACCTGCGCATGCGCATCCCACAAAACCTCGCACGTGTTTTTACTCGACGACCCTGCGGGATGCATCCTCTCGCACGTGTTTTTGCTCGACTAGCCATGCGCATCCCAAAAAACCTGCGCATGCGCATCCCACAAAACCTCGCACGTGTTTTTACTCGACTAGCCTGCAGGATGCATCCTCTCGCACGTGTTTTTACTCGACTAGCCTGCGGGATGCATCCTCTCGCACGTGTTTTTACTCGACTACCCTGCGGGATGCATCCTCTCGCACGTGTTTTTGCTCGACTAGCCATGCGGATCCCAAAAAACCTGCGCATGCGCATCCCACAAAACCTGCGCATGCGCATCCCACAAAACCTCGCACGTGTATTTACTCGACTAGCCTGCGGGATGCATCCTCTCGCACGTGTTTTTACTCGACTAGCCTGCAGGATGCATCCTCTCGCACGTGTTTTTACTCGACTAGCCTGCGGGATGCATCCTCTCGCACGTGTTTTTACTCGACTAGCCTGCGGGATGCATCCTCTCGCACGTGTTTTTGCTGGACTAGCCTGCGGGATGCATCCTCTCGCACGTGTTTTTGCTGGACTAGCCTGCGGGATGCATCCTCTCGCACGTGTTTTTGCTCGACTAGCCTGAGGGATGCATCCTCTCGCACGTGTTTTTACTCGACTAGCCTGCAGGATGCATCCTCTCGCACGTGTTTTTACTCGACTAGCCTGCGGGATGCATCCTCTCGCACGTGTTTTTACTCGACTACCCTGCGGGATGCATCCTCTCGCACGTGTTTTTGCTCGACTAGCCATGCGCATCCCAAAAAACCTGCGCATGCGCATCCCACAAAACCTGCGCATGCGCATCCCACAAAACCTCGCACGTGTTTTTACTCGACTAGCCTGCGGGATGCATCCTCTCGCACGTGTTTTTACTCGACTAGCCTGCGGGATGCATCCTCTCGCACGTGTTTTTACTCGACTAGCCTGCAGGATGCATCCTATCGCACGTGTTTTTACTCGACTAGCCTGCGGGATGCATCCTCTCGCACGTGTTTTTACTCGACTAGCCTGCGGGATGCATCCTCTCGCACGTGTTTTTGCTGGACTAGCCTGCGGGATGCATCCTCTCGCACGTGTTTTTGCTCGACTAGGCATGCGCATCCCAAAAAACCTGCGCATGCGCATCCCACAAAACCTCGCACGTGTTTTTACTCGACTAGCCTGCGGGATGCATCCTCTCGCACGTGTTTTTACTCGGCTAGCCTGCGGGATGCATCCTCTCGCACGTGTTTTTACTCGACTAGCCTGCGGGATGCATCCTCTCGCACGTGTTTTTACTCGACTAGCCATGCGCATCCCAAAAAACCTGCGCATGCGCATCCCACAAAACCTGCGCATGCGCATCCCACAAAACCTGCGCATGCGCATCCCACAAAACCTCGCACGTGTTTTTACTCGACTAGCCTGCGGGATGCATCCTCTCGCACGTGTTTTTACTCGACTAGCCTGCGGGATGCATCCTCTCGCACGTGTTTTTACTCGACTAGCCTGCAGGATGCATCCTCTCGCACGTGTTTTTACTCGACTAGCCTGCGGGATGCATCCTCTCGCACGTGTTTTTACTCGACTAGCCTGCGGGATGCATCCTCTCGCACGTGTTTTTGCTGGACTAGCCTGCGGGATGCATCCTCTCGCACGTGTTTTTGCTCGACTAGGCATGCGCATCCCAAAAAACCTGCGCATGCGCATCCCACAAAACCTCGCACGTGTTTTTACTCGACTAGCCTGCGGGATGCATCCTCTCGCACGTGTTTTTACTCGGCTAGCCTGCGGGATGCATCCTCTCGCACGTGTTTTTACTCGACTAGCCTGCGGGATGCATCCTCTCGCACGTGTTTTTACTCGACTAGCCATGCGCATCCCAAAAAACCTGCGCATGCGCATCCCACAAAACCTGCGCATGCGCATCCCACAAAACCTCGCACGTGTTTTTACTCGACTAGCCTGCGGGATGCATCCTCTCGCACGTGTTTTTACTCGACTAGCCTGCGGGATGCATCCTCTCGCACGTGTTTTTGCTGGACTAGCCTGCGGGATGCATCCTCTCGCACGTGTTTTTGCTCGACTAGGCATGCGCATCCCAAAAAACCTGCGCATGCGCATCCCACAAAACCTCGCACGTGTTTTTACTCGACTAGCCTGCGGGATGCATCCTCTCGCACGTGTTTTTACTCGGCTAGCCTGCGGGATGCATCCTCTCGCACGTGTTTTTACTCGACTAGCCTGCGGGATGCATCCTCTCGCACGTGTTTTTACTCGACTAGCCATGCGCATCCCAAAAAACCTGCGCATGCGCATCCCACAAAACCTGCGCATGCGCATCCCACAAAACCTCGCACGTGTTTTTACTCGACTAGCCTGCGGGATGCATCCTCTCGCACGTGTTTTTACTCGACTAGCCTGCGGGATGCATCCTCTCGCACGTGTTTTTACTCGACTACCCTGCGGGATGCATCCTCTCGCACGTGTTTTTGCTCGACTAGCCTTGCGCATCCCAAAAAACCTGCGCATGCGCATCCCACGAAACCTGCGCATGCGCATCCCACAAAACCTCGCACGTGTTTTTAGTCGACTAGCCTGCGGGATGCATCCTCTCGCACGTGTTTTTACTCGACTAGCCTGCGGGATGCATCCTCTCGCACGTGTTTTTACTCGACTAGCCTGCGGGATGCATCCTCTCGCACGTGTTTTTGCTCGACTAGCCTGCGGGATGCATCCTCTCGCACGTGTTTTTGCTCGACTAGCCTGCGGGATGCATCCTCTCGCACGTGTTTTTACTCGACTAGCCTGCGGGATGCATCCTCTCGCACGTGTTTTTACTCGACTAGCCTGCAGGATGCATCCTCTCGCACGTGTTTTTACTCGACTAGCCTGTGGGATGCATAATCTCGCACGTGTTTTTACTCGAATAGCCTGCGGGATGCATCCTCTCGCACGTGTTTTTGCTCGATTAGCCATGCGCATCCCAAAAAACCTGCGCATGCGCATCCCAAAAAACCTCGCACGTGTTTTTACTCGACTAGCCTGCGGGATGCATCCTCTCGCACGTGTTTTTACTCGACTAGCCAGCAGGATGCATCCTCTCGCACGTGTTTTTACTCGACTAGCCTGCGGGATGCATCCTCTCGCACGTGTTTTTGCTCGACTAGCCATGCGCATCCCAAAAAACATGCGCATGCGCATCCCACAAAACCTCGCACGTGTTTTTACTCGACTAGCCTGCGGGATGCATCCTCTCGCACGTGTTTTTACTCGACTAGCCTGCAGGATGCATCCTCTCGCACGTGTTTTTACTCGACTAGCCTGCGGGATGCATCCTCTCGCACGTGTTTTTACTCGACTAGCCTGCGGGATGCATCCTCTCGCACGTGTTTTTGCTGGACTAGCCTGCGGGATGCATCCTCTCGCACGTGTTTTTGCTCGACTAGGCATGCGCATCCCAAAAAACCTGCGCATGCGCATCCCACAAAACCTCGCACGTGTTTTTACTCGACTAGCCTGCGGGATGCATCCTCTCGCACGTGTTTTTACTCGGCTAGCCTGCGGGATGCATCCTCTCGCACGTGTTTTTACTCGACTAGCCTGCGGGATGCATCCTCTCGCACGTGTTTTTACTCGACTAGCCATGCGCATCCCAAAAAACCTGCGCATGCGCATCCCACAAAACCTGCGCATGCGCATCCCACAAAACCTGCGCATGCGCATCCCACAAAACCTCGCACGTGTTTTTACTCGACTAGCCTGCGGGATGCATCCTCTCGCACGTGTTTTTACTCGACTAGCCTGCGGGATGCATCCTCTCGCACGTGTTTTTACTCGACTACCCTGCGGGATGCATCCTCTCGCACGTGTTTTTGCTCGACTAGCCTTGCGCATCCCAAAAAACCTGCGCATGCGCATCCCACGAAACCTGCGCATGCGCATCCCACAAAACCTCGCACGTGTTTTTAGTCGACTAGCCTGCGGGATGCATCCTCTCGCACGTGTTTTTACTCGACTAGCCTGCGGGATGCATCCTCTCGCACGTGTTTTTACTCGACTAGCCTGCGGGATGCATCCTCTCGCACGTGTTTTTGCTCGACTAGCCTGCGGGATGCATCCTCTCTCACGTGTTTTTGCTCGACTAGCCTGCGGGATGCATCCTCTCGCACGTGTTTTTACTCGACTAGCCTGCGGGATGCATCCTCTCGCACGTGTTTTTACTCGACTAGCCTGCGGGATGCATCCTCTCGCACGTGTTTTTACTCGACTAGCCTGCGGGATGCATCCTCTCGCACGTGTTTTTCCTCGACTAGCCATGCGCATCCCAAAAAACCTGCGCATGCGCATCCCAAAAAACCTGCGCATGCGCATCCCACAAAACCTGCGCATGCGCATCCCACAAAACCTCGCACGTGTTTTTCTCGACTAGCCTGCGGGATGCATCCTCTCGCACGTGTTTTTACTCGACTAGCCTGCGGGATGCATCCTCTCGCACGTGTTTTTGCTCGACTAGCCTGCGGGATGCATCCTCTCGCACGTGTTTTTGCTCGACTAGCCTGCGGGATGCATCCTCTCGCACGTGTTTTTACTCGACTAGCCTGCAGGATGCATCCTCTCGCATGTGTTTTTACTCGACTAGCCTGCGGGATGCATCCTCTCGCACGTGTTTTTACTCGACTAGCCATGCGCATCCCAAAAAACCTGCGCATGCGCATCCCACAAAACCTGCGCATGCGCATCCCACAAAACCTCGCACGTGTTTTTACTCGACTAGCCTGCGGGATGCATCCTATCGCACGTGTTTTTACTCGACTAGCCTGCGGGATGCATCCTCTCGCACGTGTTTTTACTCGACTACCCTGCGGGATGCATCCTCTCGCACGTGTTTTTGCTCGACTAGCCTTGCGCATCCCAAAAAACCTGCGCATGCGCATCCCACAAAACCTGCGCATGCGCATCCCACAAAACCTCGCACGCGTTTTTAGTCGACTAGCCTGCGGGATGCATCCTCTCGCACGTGTTTTTACTCGACTAGCCTGCGGGATGCATCCTCTCGCACGTGTTTTTACTCGACTAGCCTGCGGAATGCATCCTCTCGCACGTGTTTTTGCTCGACTAGCCTGCGGGATGCATCCTCTCGCACGTGTTTTTGCTCGACTAGGCATGCGCATCCCAAAAAACCTGCGCATGCGCATCCCAAAAAACCTGCGCATGCGCATCCCACAAAACCTGTGCATGCGCATCCCACAAAACCTCGCACGTGTTTTTGCTCGACTAGCCATGCGCATCCCAAAAAACCTGCGCATGCGCATCCCACAAAACCTGCGCATGCGCATCCCACAAAACCTCGCACGTGTTTTTACTCGACTACCCTGCGGGATGCATCCTCTCGCACGTGTTTTTCTCGACTAGCCTGCGGGATGCATCCTCTCGCACGTGTTTTTACTCGACTAGCCTGCGGGATGCATCCTCTCGCACGTGTTTTTGCTCGACTAGCCTGCGGGATGCATCCTCTCGCACGTGTTTTTGCTCGACTAGCCTGCGGGATGCATCCTCTCGCACGTGTTTTTACTCGACTAGCCTGCAGGATGCATCCTCTCGCACGTGTTTTTACTCGACTAGCCTGCGGGATGCATCCTCTCGCACGTGTTTTTACTCGACTACCCTGCGGGATGCATCCTCTCGCACGTGTTTTTGCTCGACTAGCCATGCGCATCCCAAAAAACCTGCGCATGCGCATCCCACAAAACCTGCGCATGCGCATCCCACAAAACCTCGCACGTGTTTTTACTCGACTAGCCTGCGGGATGCATCCTCTCGCACGTGTTTTTACTCGACTAGCCTGCGGGATGCATCCTCTCGCACGTATTTTTGCTCGACTAGCCATGCGCATCCCAAAAAACCTGCGCATGCGCATCCCACAAAACCTGCGCATGCGCATCCTACAAAACCTCGCACGTGTTTTTACTCGACTAGCCTGCGGGATGCATCCTCTCGCACGTGTTTTTGCTCGACTAGCCATGCGCATCCCAAAAAACTTGCGCATGCGCATCCCACAAAACCTGCGCATGCGCATCCCACAAAACCTCGCACGTGTTTTTACTCGACTACCCTGCGGGATGCATCCTCTCGCACGTGTTTTTGCTCGACTAGCCATGCGCATCCCAAAAAACCTGCGCATGCGCATCCCACAAAACCTGCGCATGCGCATCCCACAAAACCTCGCACGTGTTTTTACTCGACTAGCCTGCAGGATGCATCCTCTCGCACGTGTTTTTACTCGACTAGCCTGCGGGATGCATCCTCTCGCACGTGTTTTTACTCGACTACCCTGCGGGATGCATCCTCTCGCACGTGTTTTTGCTCGACTAGCCATGCGCATCCCAAAAAACCTGCGCATGCGCATCCCACAAAACCTGCGCATGCGCATCCCACAAAACCTCGCACGTGTTTTTACTCGACTAGCCTGCGGGATGCATCCTCTCGCACGTGTTTTTACTCGACTAGCCTGCAGGATGCATCCTCTCGCACGTGTTTTTACTCGACTAGCCTGCGCGATGCATCCTCTCGCACGTGTTTTTACTCGACTAGCCTGCGGGATGCATCCTCTCGCACGTGTTTTTGCTGGACTAGCCTGCGGGATGCATCCTCTCGCACGTGTTTTTGCTCGACTAGGCATGCGCATCCCAAAAAACCTGCGCATGCGCATCCCACAAAACCTCGCACGTGTTTTTACTCGACTAGCCTGCGGGATGCATCCTCTCGCACGTGTTTTTACTCGGCTAGCCTGCGGGATGCATCCTCTCGCACGTGTTTTTACTCGACTAGCCTGCGGGATGCATCCTCTCGCACGTGTTTTTACTCGACTAGCCATACGCATCCCAAAAAACCTGCGCATGCGCATCCCACAAAACCTGCGCATGCGCATCCCACAAAACCTCGCACGTGTTTTTACTCGACTAGCCTGCGGGATGCATCCTCTCGCACGTGTTTTTACTCGACTAGCCTGCGGGATGCATCCTCTCGCACGTGTTTTTACTCGACTACCCTGCGGGATGCATCCTCTCGCACGTGTTTTTGCTCGACTAGCCTTGCGCATCCCAAAAAACCTGCGCATGCGCATCCCACGAAACCTGCGCATGCGCACCCCACAAAACCTCGCACGTGTTTTTACTCGACTAGCCTGCGGGATGCATCCTCTCGCACGTGTTTTTACTCGACTAGCCTGCGGGATGCATCCTCTCGCACGTGTTTATACTCGACTAGCCTGCGGGATGCATCCTCTCGCACGTGTTTTTGCTCGACTAGCCTGCGGGATGCATCCTCTCGCACGTGTTTTTGCTCGACTAGGCATGCGCATCCCAAAAAACCTGCGCATGCGCATCCCACAAAACCTGTGCATGCGCATCCCACAAAACCTCGCACGTGTTTTTACTCGACTAGCCTGCGGGATGCATCCTCTCGCACGTGTTTTTCCTCGACTAGCCATGCGCATCCCAAAAAACCTGCGCATGCGCATCCCAAAAAACCTGCGCATGCGCATCCCACAAAACCTGCGCATGCGCATCCCACAAAACCTCGCACGTGTTTTTCTCGACTAGCCTGCGGGATGCATCCTCTCGCACGTGTTTTTACTCGACTAGCCTGCGGGATGCATCCTCTCGCACGTGTCTTTGCTCGACTAGCCTGCGGGATGCATCCTCTCGCACGTGTTTTTGCTCGACTAGCCTGCGGGATGCATCCTCTCGCACGTGTTTTTACTCGACTAGCCTGCAGGATGCATCCTCTCGCACGTGTTTTTACTCGACTAGCCTGCGGGATGCATCCTCTCGCACGTGTTTTTACTCGACTACCCTGCGGGATGCATCCTCTCGCACGTGTTTTTGCTCGACTAGCCATGCGCATCCCAAAAAACCTGCGCATGCGCATCCCACAAAACCTGCGCATGCGCATCCCACAAAACCTCGCACGTGTTTTTACTCGACTAGCCTGCGGGATGCATCCTCTCGCACGTGTTTTTACTCGACTAGCCTGCGGGATGCATCCTCTCGCACGTGTTTTTGCTCGACTAGCCATGCGCATCCCAAAAAACCTGCGCATGCGCATCCCACAAAACCTGCGCATGCGCATCCTACAAAACCTCGCACGTGTTTTTACTCGACTAGCCTGCGGGATGCATCCTCTCGCACGTGTTTTTGCTCGACTAGCCATGCGCATCCCAAAAAACCTGCGCATGCGCATCCCACAAAACCTCGCACGTGTTTTTACTCGACTAGCCTGCAGGATGCATCCTCTCGCACGTGTTTTTACTCGACTAGCCTGCGGGATGCATCCTCTCGCACGTGTTTTTACTCGACTACCCTGCGGGATGCATCCTCTCGCACGTGTTTTTGCTCGACTAGCCATGCGGATCCCAAAAAACCTGCGCATGCGCATCCCACAAAACCTGCGCATGCGCATCCCACAAAACCTCGCACGTGTATTTACTCGACTAGCCTGCGGGATGCATCCTCTCGCACGTGTTTTTACTCGACTAGCCTGCAGGATGCATCCTCTCGCACGTGTTTTTACTCGACTAGCCTGCGGGATGCATCCTCTCGCACGTGTTTTTACTCGACTAGCCTGCGGGATGCATCCTCTCGCACGTGTTTTTGCTGGACTAGCCTGCGGGATGCATCCTCTCGCACGTGTTTTTGCTGGACTAGCCTGCGGGATGCATCCTCTCGCACGTGTTTTTGCTCGACTAGCCTGAGGGATGCATCCTCTCGCACGTGTTTTTACTCGATTAGCCTGCAGGATGCATCCTCTCGCACGTGTTTTTACTCGACTAGCCTGCGGGATGCATCCTCTCGCACGTGTTTTTACTCGACTACCCTGCGGGACGCATCCTCTCGCACGTGTTTTTGCTCGACTAGCCATGCGCATCCCAAAAAACCTGCGCATGCGCATCCCACAAAACCTGCGCATGCGCATCCCACAAAACCTCGCACGTGTTTTTACTCGACTAGCCTACGGGATGCATCCTCTCGCACGTGTTTTTACTCGACTAGCCTGCGGGATGCATCCTCTCGCACGTGTTTTTACTCGACTAGCCTGCAGGATGCATCCTCTCGCACGTGTTTTTACTCGACTAGCCTGCGGGATGCATCCTCTCGCACGTGTTTTTACTCGACTAGCCTGCGGGATGCATCCTCTCGCACGTGTTTTTGCTGGACTAGCCTGCGGGATGCATCCTCTCGCACGTGTTTTTGCTCGACTAGGCATGCGCATCCCAAAAAACCTGCGCATGCGCATCCCACAAAACCTCGCACGTGTTTTTACTCGACTAGCCTGCGGGATGCATCCTCTCGCACGTGTTTTTACTCGGCTAGCCTGCGGGATGCATCCTCTCGCACGTGTTTTTACTCGACTAGCCTGCGGGATGCATCCTCTCGCACGTGTTTTTACTCGACTAGCCATGCGCATCCCAAAAAACCTGCGCATGCGCATCCCACAAAACCTGCGCATGCGCATCCCACAAAACCTCGCACGTGTTTTTACTCGACTAGCCTGCGGGATGCATCCTCTCGCACGTGTTTTTACTCGACTAGCCTGCGGGATGCATCCTCTCGCACGTGTTTTTACTCGACTAGACTGCAGGATGCATCCTCTCGCACGTGTTTTTACTCGACTAGCCTGCGGGATGCATCCTCTCGCACGTGTTTTTACTCGACTAGCCTGCGGGATGCATCCTCTCGCACGTGTTTTTGCTGGACTAGCCTGCGGGATGCATCCTCTCGCACGTGTTTTTGCTCGACTAGGCATGCGCATCCCAAAAAACCTGCGCATGCGCATCCCACAAAACCTCGCACGTGTTTTTACTCGACTAGCCTGCAGGATGCATCCTCTCGCACGTGTTTTTACTCGACTAGCCTGCGGGATGCATCCTCTCGCACGTGTTTTTGCTCGACTAGCCATGCGCATCCCAAAAAACCTGCGCATGCGCATCCCACAAAACCTCGCACGTGTTTTTACTCGACTAGCCTGCAGGATGCATCCTCTCGCACGTGTTTTTACTCGACTAGCCTGCGGGATGCATCCTCTCGCACGTGTTTTTACTCGACTACCCTGCGGGATGCATCCTCTCGCACGTGTTTTTGCTCGACTAGCCATGCGGATCCCAAAAAACCTGCGCATGCGCATCCCACAAAACCTGCGCATGCGCATCCCACAAAACCTCGCACGTGTATTTACTCGACTAGCCTGCGGGATGCATCCTCTCGCACGTGTTTTTACTCGACTAGCCTGCAGGATGCATCCTCTCGCACGTGTTTTTACTCGACTAGCCTGCGGGATGCATCCTCTCGCACGTGTTTTTACTCGACTAGCCTGCGGGATGCATCCTCTCGCACGTGTTTTTGCTGGACTAGCCTGCGGGATGCATCCTCTCGCACGTGTTTTTGCTGGACTAGCCTGCGGGATGCATCCTCTCGCACGTGTTTTTGCTCGACTAGCCTGAGGGATGCATCCTCTCGCACGTGTTTTTACTCGACTAGCCTGCAGGATGCATCCTCTCGCACGTGTTTTTACTCGACTAGCCTGCGGGATGCATCCTCTCGCACGTGTTTTTACTCGACTACCCTGCGGGATGCATCCTCTCGCACGTGTTTTTGCTCGACTAGCCATGCGCATCCCAAAAAACCTGCGCATGCGCATCCCACAAAACCTGCGCATGCGCATCCCACAAAACCTCGCACGTGTTTTTACTCGACTAGCCTACGGGATGCATCCTCTCGCACGTGTTTTTACTCGACTAGCCTGCGGGATGCATCCTCTCGCACGTGTTTTTACTCGACTAGCCTGCAGGATGCATCCTCTCGCACGTGTTTTTACTCGACTAGCCTGCGGGATGCATCCTCTCGCACGTGTTTTTACTCGACTAGCCTGCGGGATGCATCCTCTCGCACGTGTTTTTGCTGGACTAGCCTGCGGGATGCATCCTCTCGCACGTGTTTTTGCTCGACTAGGCATGCGCATCCCAAAAAACCTGCGCATGCGCATCCCACAAAACCTCGCACGTGTTTTTACTCGACTAGCCTGCGGGATGCATCCTCTCGCACGTGTTTTTACTCGGCTAGCCTGCGGGATGCATCCTCTCGCACGTGTTTTTACTCGACTAGCCTGCGGGATGCATCCTCTCGCACGTGTTTTTACTCGACTAGCCATGCGCATCCCAAAAAACCTGCGCATGCGCATCCCACAAAACCTGCGCATGCGCATCCCACAAAACCTCGCACGTGTTTTTACTCGACTAGCCTGCGGGATGCATCCTCTCGCACGTGTTTTTACTCGACTAGCCTGCGGGATGCATCCTCTCGCACGTGTTTTTACTCGACTAGACTGCAGGATGCATCCTCTCGCACGTGTTTTTACTCGACTAGCCTGCGGGATGCATCCTCTCGCACGTGTTTTTACTCGACTAGCCTGCGGGATGCATCCTCTCGCACGTGTTTTTGCTGGACTAGCCTGCGGGATGCATCCTCTCGCACGTGTTTTTGCTCGACTAGGCATGCGCATCCCAAAAAACCTGCGCATGCGCATCCCACAAAACCTCGCACGTGTTTTTACTCGACTAGCCTGCGGGATGCATCCTCTCGCACGTGTTTTTACTCGGCTAGCCTGCGGGATGCATCCTCTCGCACGTGTTTTTACTCGACTAGCCTGCGGGATGCATCCTCTCGCACGTGTTTTTACTCGACTAGCCATGCGCATCCCAAAAAACCTGCGCATGCGCATCCCACAAAACCTGCGCATGCGCATCCCACAAAACCTCGCACGTGTTTTTACTCGACTAGCCTGCGGGATGCATCCTCTCGCACGTGTTTTTACTCGACTAGCCTGCGGGATGCATCCTCTCGCACGTGTTTTTACTCGACTACCATGCGGGATGCATCCTCTCGCACGTGTTTTTGCTCGACTAGCCTTGCGCATCCCAAAAAACCTGCGCATGCGCATCCCACGAAACCTGCGCATGCGCATCCCACAAAACCTCGCACGTGTTTTTAGTCGACTAGCCTGCGGGATGCATCCTCTCGCACGTGTTTTTACTCGACTAGCCTGCGGGATGCATCCTCTCGCACGTGTTTTTACTCGACTAGCCTGCGGGATGCATCCTCTCGCACGTGTTTTTGCTCGACTAGCCTGCGGGATGCATCCTCTCGCACGTGTTTTTGCTCGACTAGCCTGCGGGATGCATCCTCTCGCACGTGTTTTTACTCGACTAGCCTGCGGGATGCATCCTCTCGCACGTGTTTTTACTCGACTAGCCTGCAGGATGCATCCTCTCGCACGTGTTTTTACTCGACTAGCCTGTGGGATGCATAATCTCGCACGTGTTTTTACTCGAATAGCCTGCGGGATGCATCCTCTCGCACGTGTTTTTGCTCGATTAGCCATGCGCATCCCAAAAAACCTGCGCATGCGCATCCCAAAAAACCTCGCACGTGTTTTTACTCGACTAGCCTGCGGGATGCATCCTCTCGCACGTGTTTTTACTCGACTAGCCTGCAGGATGCATCCTCTCGCACGTGTTTTTACTCGACTAGCCTGCGGGATGCATCCTCTCGCACGTGTTTTTGCTCGACTAGCCATGCGCATCCCAAAAAACATGCGCATGCGCATCCCACAAAACCTCGCACGTGTTTTTACTCGACTAGCCTGCGGGATGCATCCTCTCGCACGTGTTTTTACTCGACTAGCCTGCAGGATGCATCCTCTCGCACGTGTTTTTACTCGACTAGCCTGCGGGATGCATCCTCTCGCACGTGTTTTTACTCGACTAGCCTGCGGGATGCATCCTCTCGCACGTGTTTTTGCTGGACTAGCCTGCGGGATGCATCCTCTCGCACGTGTTTTTGCTCGACTAGGCATGCGCATCCCAAAAAACCTGCGCATGCGCATCCCACAAAACCTCGCACGTGTTTTTACTCGACTAGCCTGCGGGATGCATCCTCTCGCACGTGTTTTTACTCGGCTAGCCTGCGGGATGCATCCTCTCGCACGTGTTTTTACTCGACTAGCCTGCGGGATGCATCCTCTCGCACGTGTTTTTACTCGACTAGCCATGCGCATCCCAAAAAACCTGCGCATGCGCATCCCACAAAACCTGCGCATGCGCATCCCACAAAACCTGCGCATGCGCATCCCACAAAACCTCGCACGTGTTTTTACTCGACTAGCCTGCGGGATGCATCCTCTCGCACGTGTTTTTACTCGACTAGCCTGCGGGATGCATCCTCTCGCACGTGTTTTTACTCGACTACCCTGCGGGATGCATCCTCTCGCACGTGTTTTTGCTCGACTAGCCTTGCGCATCCCAAAAAACCTGCGCATGCGCATCCCACGAAACCTGCGCATGCGCATCCCACAAAACCTCGCACGTGTTTTTAGTCGACTAGCCTGCGGGATGCATCCTCTCGCACGTGTTTTTACTCGACTAGCCTGCGGGATGCATCCTCTCGCACGTGTTTTTACTCGACTAGCCTGCGGGATGCATCCTCTCGCACGTGTTTTTGCTCGACTAGCCTGCGGGATGCATCCTCTCGCACGTGTTTTTGCTCGACTAGCCTGCGGGATGCATCCTCTCGCACGTGTTTTTACTCGACTAGCCTGCGGGATGCATCCTCTCGCACGTGTTTTTACTCGACTAGCCTGCGGGATGCATCCTCTCGCACGTGTTTTTACTCGACTAGCCTGCGGGATGCATCCTCTCGCACGTGTTTTTCCTCGACTAGCCATGCGCATCCCAAAAAACCTGCGCATGCGCATCCCAAAAAACCTGCGCATGCGCATCCCACAAAACCTGCGCATGCGCATCCCACAAAACCTCGCACGTGTTTTTCTCGACTAGCCTGCGGGATGCATCCTCTCGCACGTGTTTTTACTCGACTAGCCTGCGGGATGCATCCTCTCGCACGTGTTTTTGCTCGACTAGCCTGCGGGATGCATCCTCTCGCACGTGTTTTTGCTCGACTAGCCTGCGGGATGCATCCTCTCGCACGTGTTTTTGCTCGACTAGCCTGCGGGATGCATCCTCTCGCACGTGTTTTTGCTCGACTAGCCTGCGGGATGCATCCTCTCGCACGTGTTTTTACTCGACTAGCCTGCGGGATGCATCCTCTCGCACGTGTTTTTACTCGACTAGCCTGCGGGATGCATCCTCTCGCACGTGTTTTTACTCGACTAGCCTGCGGGATGCATCCTCTCGCACGTGTTTTTCCTCGACTAGCCATGCGTATCCCAAAAAACCTGCGCATGCGCATCCCACAAAACCTGCGCATGCGCATCCCACAAAACCTCGCACGTGTTTTTACTCGACTAGCCTGCGGGATGCATCCTCTCGCACGTGTTTTTACTCGACTAGCCTGCGGGATGCATCCTCTCGCACGTGTTTTTGCTCGACTAGCCATGCGCATCCCAAAAAACCTGCGCATGCGCATCCCACAAAACCTGCGCATGCGCATCCTACAAAACCTCGCACGTGTTTTTACTCGACTAGCCTGCGGGATGCATCCTCTCGCACGTGTTTTTGCTCGACTAGCCATGCGCATCCCAAAAAACCTGCGCATGCGCATCCCACAAAACCTGCGCATGCGCATCCCACAAAACCTCGCACGTGTTTTTACTCGACTACCCTGCGGGATGCATCCTCTCGCACGTGTTTTTGCTCGACTAGCCATGCGCATCCCAAAAAACCTGCGCATGCGCATCCCACAAAACCTGCGCATGCGCATCCCACAAAACCTCGCACGTGTTTTTACTCGACTAGCCTGCAGGATGCATCCTCTCGCACGTGTTTTTACTCGACTAGCCTGCGGGATGCATCCTCTCGCACGTGTTTTTACTCGACTACCCTGCGGGATGCATCCTCTCGCACGTGTTTTTGCTCGACTAGCCATGCGCATCCCAAAAAACCTGCGCATGCGCATCCCACAAAACCTGCGCATGCGCATCCCACAAAACCTCGCACGTGTATTTACTCGACTAGCCTGCGGGATGCATCCTCTCGCACGTGTTTTTACTCGACTAGCCTGCAGGATGCATCCTCTCGCACGTGTTTTTACTCGACTAGCCTGCGGGATGCATCCTCTCGCACGTGTTTTTGCTCGACTAGCCATGCGCATCACAAAAAACCTGCGCATGCGCATCCCACAAAACCTGCGCATGCGCATCCTACAAAACCTCGCACGTGTTTTTACTCGACTAGCCTGCGGGATGCATCCTCTCGCACGTGTTTTTACTCGACTAGCCTGCAGGATGCATCCTCTCGCACGTGTTTTTACTCGACTAGCCTGCGGGATGCATCCTCTCGCACGTGTTTTTACTCGACTACCCTGCGGGATGCATCCTCTCGCACGTGTTTTTGCTCGACTAGCCATGCGCATCCCAAAAAACCTGCGCATGCGCATCCCACAAAACCTCGCACGTGTATTTACTCGACTAGCCTGCGGGATGCATCCTCTCGCACGTGTTTTTACTCGACTAGCCTGCAGGATGCATCCTCTCGCACGTGTTTTTACTCGACTAGCCTGCGGGATGCATCCTCTCGCACGTGTTTTTACTCGACTAGCCTGCGGGATGCATCCTCTCGCACGTGTTTTTGCTGGACTAGCCTGCGGGATGCATCCTCTCGCACGTGTTTTTGCTGGACTAGCCTGCGGGATGCATCCTCTCGCACGTGTTTTTGCTCGACTAGCCTGCGGGATGCATACTCTCGCACGTGTTTTTACTCGACTAGCCTGCAGGATGCATCCTCTCGCACGTGTTTTTACTCGACTAGCCTGCGGGATGCATCCTCTCGCACGTGTTTTTGCTCGACTAGCCTGCGGGATGCATCCTCTCGCACGTGTTTTTGCTCGACTAGCCTGCGGGATGCATCCTCTCGCACGTGTTTTTACTCGACTAGCCTGCAGGATGCATCCTCTCGCACGTGTTTTTACTCGACTAGCCTGCGGGATGCATCCTCTCGCACGTGTTTTTGCTGGACTAGCCTGCGGGATGCATCCTCTCGCACGTGTTTTTGCTCGACTAGGCATGCGCATCCCAAAAAACCTGCGCATGCGCATCCCACAAAACCTCGCACGTGTTTTTACTCGACTAGCCTGCGGGATGCATCCTCTCGCACGTGTTTTTACTCGGCTAGCCTGCGGGATGCATCCTCTCGCACGTGTTTTTACTCGACTAGCCTGCGGGATGCATCCTCTCGCACGTGTTTTTACTCGACTAGCCATGCGCATCCCAAAAAACCTGCGCATGCGCATCCCACAAAACCTGCGCATGCGCATCCCACAAAACCTCGCACGTGTTTTTACTCGACTAGCCTGCGGGATGCATCCTCTCGCACGTGTTTTTACTCGACTAGCCTGCGGGATGCATCCTCTCGCACGTGTTTTTACTCGACTACCCTGCGGGATGCATCCTCTCGCACGTGTTTTTGCTCGACTAGCCTTGCGCATCCCAAAAAACCTGCGCATGCGCATCCCACGAAACCTGCGCATGCGCATCCCACAAAACCTCGCACGTGTTTTTAGTCGACTAGCCTGCGGGATGCATCCTCTCGCACGTGTTTTTACTCGACTAGCCTGCGGGATGCATCCTCTCGCACGTGTTTTTACTCGACTAGCCTGCGGGATGCATCCTCTCGCACGTGTTTTTGCTCGACTAGCCTGCGGGATGCATCCTCTCGCACGTGTTTTTGCTCGACTAGCCTGCGGGATGCATCCTCTCGCACGTGTTTTTACTCGACTAGCCTGCGGGATGCATCCTCTCGCACGTGTTTTTACTCGACTAGCCTGCAGGATGCATCCTCTCGCACGTGTTTTTACTCGACTAGCCTGTGGGATGCATAATCTCGCACGTGTTTTTACTCGAATAGCCTGCGGGATGCATCCTCTCGCACGTGTTTTTGCTCGATTAGCCATGCGCATCCCAAAAAACCTGCGCATGCGCATCCCAAAAAACCTCGCACGTGTTTTTACTCGACTAGCCTGCGGGATGCATCCTCTCGCACGTGTTTTTACTCGACTAGCCTGCAGGATGCATCCTCTCGCACGTGTTTTTACTCGACTAGCCTGCAGGATGCATCCTCTCGCACGTGTTTTTACTCGACTAGCCTGCGGGATGCATCCTCTCGCACGTGTTTTTACTCGACTAGCCTGCGGGATGCATCCTCTCGCACGTGTTTTTGCTGGACTAGCCTGCGGGATGCATCCTCTCGCACGTGTTTTTGCTCGACTAGGCATGCGCATCCCAAAAAACCTGCGCATGCGCATCCCACAAAACCTCGCACGTGTTTTTACTCGACTAGCCTGCGGGATGCATCCTCTCGCACGTGTTTTTACTCGGCTAGCCTGCGGGATGCATCCTCTCGCACGTGTTTTTACTCGACTAGCCTGCGGGATGCATCCTCTCGCACGTGTTTTTACTCGACTAGCCATGCGCATCCCAAAAAACCTGCGCATGCGCATCCCACAAAACCTGCGCATGCGCATCCCACAAAACCTCGCACGTGTTTTTACTCGACTAGCCTGCGGGATGCATCCTCTCGCACGTGTTTTTACTCGACTAGCCTGCGGGATGCATCCTCTCGCACGTGTTTTTACTCGACTAGACTGCAGGATGCATCCTCTCGCACGTGTTTTTACTCGACTAGCCTGCGGGATGCATCCTCTCGCACGTGTTTTTACTCGACTAGCCTGCGGGATGCATCCTCTCGCACGTGTTTTTGCTGGACTAGCCTGCGGGATGCATCCTCTCGCACGTGTTTTTGCTCGACTAGGCATGCGCATCCCAAAAAACCTGCGCATGCGCATCCCACAAAACCTCGCACGTGTTTTTACTCGACTAGCCTGCGGGATGCATCCTCTCGCACGTGTTTTTACTCGGCTAGCCTGCGGGATGCATCCTCTCGCACGTGTTTTTACTCGACTAGCCTGCGGGATGCATCCTCTCGCACGTGTTTTTACTCGACTAGCCATGCGCATCCCAAAAAACCTGCGCATGCGCATCCCACAAAACCTGCGCATGCGCATCCCACAAAACCTCGCACGTGTTTTTACTCGACTAGCCTGCGGGATGCATCCTCTCGCACGTGTTTTTACTCGACTAGCCTGCGGGATGCATCCTCTCGCACGTGTTTTTACTCGACTACCATGCGGGATGCATCCTCTCGCACGTGTTTTTGCTCGACTAGCCTTGCGCATCCCAAAAAACCTGCGCATGCGCATCCCACGAAACCTGCGCATGCGCATCCCACAAAACCTCGCACGTGTTTTTAGTCGACTAGCCTGCGGGATGCATCCTCTCGCACGTGTTTTTACTCGACTAGCCTGCGGGATGCATCCTCTCGCACGTGTTTTTACTCGACTAGCCTGCGGGATGCATCCTCTCGCACGTGTTTTTGCTCGACTAGCCTGCGGGATGCATCCTCTCGCACGTGTTTTTGCTCGACTAGCCTGCGGGATGCATCCTCTCGCACGTGTTTTTACTCGACTAGCCTGCGGGATGCATCCTCTCGCACGTGTTTTTACTCGACTAGCCTGCAGGATGCATCCTCTCGCACGTGTTTTTACTCGACTAGCCTGTGGGATGCATAATCTCGCACGTGTTTTTACTCGAATAGCCTGCGGGATGCATCCTCTCGCACGTGTTTTTGCTCGATTAGCCATGCGCATCCCAAAAAACCTGCGCATGCGCATCCCAAAAAACCTCGCACGTGTTTTTTACTCGACTAGCCTGCGGGATGCATCCTCTCGCACGTGTTTTTACTCGACTAGCCTGCAGGATGCATCCTCTCGCACGTGTTTTACTCGACTAGCCTGCGGGATGCATCCTCTCGCACGTGTTTTTGCTCGACTAGCCATGCGCATCCCAAAAAAACATGCGCATGCGCATCCCACAAAACCTCGCACGTGTTTTTACTCGACTAGCCTGCGGGATGCATCCTCTCGCACGTGTTTTTACTCGACTAGCCTGCAGGATGCATCCTCTCGCACGTGTTTTTACTCGACTAGCCTGCGGGATGCATCCTCTCGCACGTGTTTTTACTCGACTAGCCTGCGGGATGCATCCTCTCGCACGTGTTTTTGCTGGACTAGCCTGCGGGATGCATCCTCTCGCACGTGTTTTTGCTCGACTAGGCATGCGCATCCCAAAAAACCTGCGCATGCGCATCCCACAAAACCTCGCACGTGTTTTTACTCGACTAGCCTGCGGGATGCATCCTCTCGCACGTGTTTTTACTCGGCTAGCCTGCGGGATGCATCCTCTCGCACGTGTTTTACTCGACTAGCCTGCGGGATGCATCCTCTCGCACGTGTTTTTACTCGACTAGCCATGCGCATCCCAAAAAACCTGCGCATGCGCATCCACAAAACCTGCGCATGCGCATCCCACAAAACCTGCGCATGCGCATCCCACAAAACCTCGCACGTGTTTTTACTCGACTAGCCTGCGGGATGCATCCTCTCGCACGTGTTTTTACTCGACTAGCCTGCGGGATGCATCCTCTCGCACGTGTTTTTACTCGACTACCCTGCGGGATGCATCCTCTCGCACGTGTTTTTGCTCGACTAGCCTTGCGCATCCCAAAAAACCTGCGCATGCGCATCCACGAAACCTGCGCATGCGCATCCCACAAAACCTCGCACGTGTTTTTAGTCGACTAGCCTGCGGGATGCATCCTCTCGCACGTGTTTTTACTCGACTAGCCTGCGGGATGCATCCTCTCGCACGTGTTTTTACTCGACTAGCCTGCGGGATGCATCCTCTCGCACGTGTTTTTGCTCGACTAGCCTGCGGGATGCATCCTCTCGCACGTGTTTTTTGCTCGACTAGCCTGCGGGATGCATCCTCTCGCACGTGTTTTTACTCGACTAGCCTGCGGGATGCATCCTCTCGCACGTGTTTTTACTCGACTAGCCTGCGGGATGCATCCTCTCGCACGTGTTTTTACTCGACTAGCCTGCGGGATGCATCCTCTCGCACGTGTTTTTCCTCGACTAGCCATGCGCATCCCAAAAAACCTGCGCATGCGCATCCCAAAAACCTGCGCATGCGCATCCCACAAAACCTGCGCATGCGCATCCCACAAAACCTCGCACGTGTTTTTCTCGACTAGCCTGCGGGATGCATCCTCTCGCACGTGTTTTTACTCGACTAGCCTGCGGGATGCATCCTCTCGCACGTGTTTTTGCTCGACTAGCCTGCGGGATGCATCCTCTCGCACGTGTTTTTGCTCGACTAGCCTGCGGGATGCATCCTCTCGCACGTGTTTTTGCTCGACTAGCCTGCGGGATGCATCCTCTCGCACGTGTTTTTGCTCGACTAGCCTGCGGGATGCATCCTCTCGCACGTGTTTTTACTCGACTAGCCTGCGGGATGCATCCTCTCGCACGTGTTTTTACTCGACTAGCCTGCGGGATGCATCCTCTCGCACGTGTTTTTACTCGACTAGCCTGCGGGATGCATCCTCTCGCACGTGTTTTTCCTCGACTAGCCATGCGTATCCCAAAAAACCTGCGCATGCGCATCCCACAAAACCTGCGCATGCGCATCCCACAAAACCTCGCACGTGTTTTACTCGACTAGCCTGCGGGATGCATCCTCTCGCACGTGTTTTTACTCGACTAGCCTGCGGGATGCATCCTCTCGCACGTGTTTTTTGCTCGACTAGCCATGCGCATCCCAAAAAACCTGCGCATGCGCATCCCACAAAACCTGCGCATGCGCATCCTACAAAACCTCGCACGTGTTTTTACTCGACTAGCCTGCGGGATGCATCCTCTCGCACGTGTTTTTGCTCGACTAGCCATGCGCATCCCAAAAAACCTGCGCATGCGCATCCCACAAAACCTGCGCATGCGCATCCCACAAAACCTCGCACGTGTTTTTACTCGACTACCCTGCGGGATGCATCCTCTCGCACGTGGTTTTTGCTCGACTAGCCATGCGCATCCCAAAAAACCTGCGCATGCGCATCCCACAAAACCTGCGCATGCGCATCCCACAAAACCTCGCACGTGTTTTTACTCGACTAGCCTGCAGGATGCATCCTCTCGCACGTGTTTTTACTCGACTAGCCTGCGGGATGCATCCTCTCGCACGTGTTTTTACTCGACTACCCTGCGGGATGCATCCTCTCGCACGTGTTTTTGCTCGACTAGCCATGCGCATCCAAAAAACCTGCGCATGCGCATCCCACAAAACCTGCGCATGCGCATCCACAAAACCTCGCACGTGTATTTACTCGACTAGCCTGCGGGATGCATCCTCTCGCACGTGTTTTTACTCGACTAGCCTGCAGGATGCATCCTCTCGCACGTGTTTTTACTCGACTAGCCTGCGGGATGCATCCTCTCGCACGTGTTTTTGCTCGACTAGCCATGCGCATCACAAAAAACCTGCGCATGCGCATCCCACAAAACCTGCGCATGCGCATCCTACAAAACCTCGCACGTGTTTTTACTCGACTAGCCTGCGGGATGCATCCTCTCGCACGTGTTTTTACTCGACTAGCCTGCAGGATGCATCCTCTCGCACGTGTTTTTACTCGACTAGCCTGCGGGATGCATCCTCTCGCACGTGTTTTTACTCGACTACCCTGCGGGATGCATCCTCTCGCACGTGTTTTTGCTCGACTAGCCATGCGCATCCCAAAAAACCTGCGCATGCGCATCCCACAAAACCTCGCACGTGTATTTACTCGACTAGCCTGCGGGATGCATCCTCTCGCACGTGTTTTTACTCGACTAGCCTGCAGGATGCATCCTCTCGCACGTGTTTTTACTCGACTAGCCTGCGGGATG
>NW_027470210.1:0-41944 GCF_051020765.1 Lasioglossum baleicum
ACACTTCTGAAACGAAGAATCGTCGAATCTGACATAAGGTCGAATAAATGGTGATCGTGGTTGCCGAATCGAAGTTTCTGTGCCAATTTCCCTTCGTTGCATGCAAATGAACTGATCTAGCACGCGAGACAGCGATTCCGCACAGAAATACACTTCTGAACCGAAGAATCGTCGAATCTGACATAAGATCGAATAAATCGTGATCGTGCTTGCAGAATCGCAGTTTCTGTGCCAATTTCGCATATTTGCATGCAAATGCACTGATCTATCAGGCGAAACAGCGATTCCGCACAGAAATACACTTCTGAAACGAAGAATCGTCGAATCTGACATGAGCTCGAATAAATCGTGATCGTGCTTGCCGCATCGGAGTTTCTGTACCAATTTCTCTTCGTTGCATGCAAATGCACTGATCTAGCACGCGAAATAGCGATTCCGCACAGAAATACCTTTCTGAAACGAAGAATCGTCGAATCTGACATAAGCCCGAATGAATCGTAATCGTGCTTGGCGAATCGAAGTTTCTGTGCCATTTTCCCTTCGTTGCATGCAAATGAACTGATCCAGCACGCGAGACAGCGATTCCGCACAGAAATACACTTCTGAAACGAAGAATCGTCGAATCTGACATAAGGTCGAATAAATGGTGATCGTGGTTGCCGAATCGAAGTTTCTGTGCCAATTTCCCTTCGTTGCATGCAAATGAACTGATCTAGCACGCGAGACAGCGATTCCGCACAGAAATACACTTCTGAACCGAAGAATCGTCGAATCTGACATAAGATCGAATAAATCGTGATCGTGCTTGCAGAATCGGAGTTTCTGCGCCAATTTCGCTTCGTTGCATGCAAATGAACTGATCTAGCACGCGAGACAGCGATTCCGCACAGAAATACACTTCTGAAACGAAGAATCGTCGAATCTGACATAAGCTCGAATAAATCGTGATCGTGCTTGCAGAATCGGAGTTTCTACGCCAATTTCGCTTCGTTGCATGCAAATGCACTGATCTAGCACGCGAAACAGAGATTCCGCACAGAAATGCACTTCTGAAACGAAGAATCGTCGAATCTGACATAAGCTCGAATAAATCTTGATCGTGCTTGCCGCATCGGAGTTTCTGTGCGAATTTTGCTTCGTTGCATGCAAATGCACTTATCTAGCACGCGAAACAGCGATTCCGCACAGAAATACACTTCTGAGACGAAGAATCGTCGAATCTGACATAAGCCCGAATGAATCGTAATCGTGCTTGGCGAATCGAAGTTTCTGTGCCATTTTCCCTTCGTTGCATGAAAATGAACTGATCCAGCACGCGAGACAGCGATTCCGCACAGAAATACACTTCTGAAACGAAGAATCGTCGAATCTGACATAAGGTCGAATAAATGGTGATCGTGGTTGCCGAATCGAAGTTTCTGTGCCAATTTCCCTTCGTTGCATGCAAATGAACTGATCTAGCACGCGAGACAGCGATTCCGCACAGAAATACACTTCTGAACCGAAGAATCGTCGAATCTGACATAAGATCGAATAAATCGTGATCGTGCTTGCAGAATCGCAGTTTCTGTGCCAATTTCGCATATTTGCATGCAAATGCACTGATCTATCAGGCGAAACAGCGATTCCGCACAGAAATACACTTCTGAAACGAAGAATCGTCGAATCTGACATGAGCTCGAATAAATCGGATCGTGCTTGCCGCATCGGAGTTTCTGTACCAATTTCTCTTCGTTGCATGCAAATGCACTGATCTAGCACGCGAAATAGCGATTCCGCACAGAAATACCTTTCTGAAACGAAGAATCGTCGAATCTGACATAAGCTCGAATAAATCGTGATCGTGATTGCCGAATAGGAATTTCTGTGCCAATTTCTCTTCGTTGCATGCAAATGCACTGATCTAGCACGCGAAACAGCGATTCCGTACAGAAATGCACTTCTGAAACGAAGAATCGTCGAATCTGACATAAGCTCGAATAAATCGTGATCGTGCTTGCAGAATCGGAGTTTATGCGCCAATTTCGCTTCGTTGCATGCAAATGCACTGATCTATCAGGCGAAACATCGATTCCGCACAGAAATACACTTCTGAAACGAAGAATCGTCGAATCTGACATGAGCTCGAATAAATCGTGATCGTGCTTGCAGAATCGCAGTTTCTATACCAAATTCGCATATTTGCATGCAAACCCACTGATCCATCACGTGAAACAGGGATTCCGTACAGAAATGCACTTCTGAAACGAAGAATAGTCGAATCTGACATAAGCCCGAATGAATTGTGATCGTGCTTGGCGAATCGAAGTTTCTGTGCCAATTTCCCTTCGTTGCATGCAAATGAACTGATCTAGCACGCGAGACAGCGATTCCGCACAGAAATACACTTCTGAACCGAAGAATCGTCGAATCTGACATAAGATCGAATAAATCGTGATCGTGCTTGCAGAATCGGAGTTTCTGCGCCAATTTCGCTTCGTTGCATGCAAATGAACTGATCTAGCACGCGAGACAGCGATTCCGCAAAGAAATACACTTCTGAAACGAAGAATCGTCGAATCTGACATAAGCTCGAATAAATCGTGATCGTGCTTGCAGAATCGGAGTTTCTACGCCAATTTCGCTTCGTTGCATGCAAATGCACTGATCTAGCACGCGAAACAGAGATTCCGCACAGAAATGCACTTCTGAAACGAAGAATCGTCGAATCTGACATAAGCTCGAATAAATCTTGATCGTGCTTGCCGCATCGGAGTTTCTGTGCGAATTTTGCTTCGTTGCATGCAAATGCACTTATCTAGCACGCGAAACAGCGATTCCGCACAGAAATACACTTCTGAGACGAAGAATCGTCGAATCTGACATAAGCCCGAATGAATCGTAATCGTGCTTGGCGAATCGAAGTTTCTGTGCCATTTTCCCTTCGTTGCATGCAAATGAACTGATCCAGCACGCGAGACAGCGATTCCGCACAGAAATACACTTCTGAAACGAAGAATCGTCGAATCTGACATAAGGTCGAATAAATGGTGATCGTGGTTGCCGAATCGAAGTTTCTGTGCCAATTTCCCTTCGTTGCATGCAAATGAACTGATCTAGCACGCGAGACAGCGATTCCGCACAGAAATACACTTCTGAACCGAAGAATCGTCGAATCTGACATAAGATCGAATAAATCGTGATCGTGCTTGCAGAATCGCAGTTTCTGTGCCAATTTCGCATATTTGCATGCAAATGCACTGATCTATCAGGCGAAACAGCGATTCCGCACAGAAATACACTTCTGAAACGAAGAATCGTCGAATCTGACATGAGCTCGAATAAATCGTGATCGTGCTTGCCGCATCGGAGTTTCTGTACCAATTTCTCTTCGTTGCATGCAAATGCACTGATCTAGCACGCGAAATAGCGATTCCGCACAGAAATACCTTTCTGAAACGAAGAATCGTCGAATATGACATAAGCTCGAATAAATCGTGATCGTGATTGCCGAATAGGAATTTCTGTGCCAATTTCTCTTCGTTGCATGCAAATGCACTGATCTAGCACGCGAAACAGCGATTCCGTACAGAAATGCACTTCTGAAACGAAGAATAGTCGAATCTGACATAAGCCCGAATGAATTGTGATCGTGCTTGGCGAATCGAAGTTTCTGTGCCAATTTCCCTTCGTTGCATGCAAATGAACTGATCTAGCACGCGAGACAGCGATTCCGCACAGAAATACACTTCTGAACCGAAGAATCGTCGAATCTGACATAAGATCGAATAAATCGTGATCGTGCTTGCAGAATCGGAGTTTCTGCGCCAATTTCGCTTCGTTGCATGCAAATGCACTGATCTAGCACGCAAAACAGCGATACCGCACAGAAATACACTTCTGAAACGAAGAATCGTCGAATCTGACATAAGCTCGAATAAATCGTGATCGTGCTTGCAGAATCGGAGTTTCTGCGCCAATTTCGCTTCGTTGCATGCAAATGCACTGATCTAGCACGCGAAACAGCGATTCCGCACAGAAATACACTTCTGAAACGAAGAATCGTCGAATCTGACATAAGCTCGAATAAATCGTGATCGTGCATGCAGAATCGGAGTTTCTGTGCCAATTTCGCATATTTGCATGCAAACCCACTGATCCATCACGTGAAACAGGGATTCCGTACAGAAATACACTTCTGAAACGAAGAATCGTCGAATCTGACATAAGCTCGAATAAATCGTGATCGTGCATGCAGAATCGGAGTTTCTGTGCCAATTTCGCATATTTGCATGCAAACCCACTGATCCATCACGTGAAACATGGATTCCGTACAGAAATACACTTCTGAAACGATGAATAGTCGAATCTGACATAAGCCCGAATGAATCGTGATCGCGCTTGGCGAGTCACAGTTTCTGTGCCAATTTCCCTTCGTTGCATGCAAATGAACTGATCTAGCACCCGAGACAGCGATTCCGCACAGAAATACACTTCTGAAACGAAGAATCGTCGAATCTGACATAAGCTCGAATAAATCGTGATCGTGCTTGCAGAATCGGAGTTTCTGCGCCAATTTCGCTTCGTTGCATGCAAATGCACTGATCTAGCACGCGAAACAGCGATTCCGCACAGAAATACACTTCTGAAACGAAGAATCGTCGAATCTGACATAAGCCCGAATGAATCGTGATCGTGCTAGGCGAATCGAAGTTTCTGTGCCAATTTCCCTTCGTTGCATGCAAATGAACTGATCTAGCACGCGAGACAGCGATTCCGCCCAGAAATACACTTCTGAAACGAAGAATCGTCGAATCTGACATAAGCTCGAATAAATCGTGATCGTGCTTGCAGAATCGGGGTTTCTGCGCCAACTTCGCTTCGTTGCATGCAAATGCACTGATCTAGCACGCGAGACAGCGATTCCGCACAGAAATACACTTCCGAAACGAAGAATCGTCGAATCTGACATAAGCTCGAATAAATCGTGATCGTGCTTGCAGAATCGGAGTTTCTGTGCCAATTTCGCTTCGTTGCATGCAAATGCACTGATCTAGCACGCGAAACAGAGATTCCGCACAGAAATGCACTTCTGAAACGAAGAATCGTCGAATCTGACATAAGCTCGAATAAATCTTGATCGTGCTTGCCGCATCGGAGTTTCTGTGCGAATTTTGCTTCGTTGCATGCAAATGCACTGATCTAGCACGCGAAACAGCGATTCCGCACAGAAATACACTTCTGAGACGAAGAATCGTCGAATCTGACATAAGCCCGAATGAATCGTGATCGTGCTAGGCGAATCGAAGTTTCTGTGCCAATTTCCCTTCGTTGCATGCAAATGAACTGATCTAGCACGCGAAACAGCGATTCCGCATAGAAATACACTTCTGAAACGAAGAATCGTCGAATCTGACATAAGATCGAATGAATCGTGATCGTGTTTGCCGATTCGAAGTTTCTATACCAAATTCGCATGTTTGCATGCAAACCCACTGATCCATCACGTGAAACAGGGATTCCGTACAGAAATGCACTTCTGAAACGAAGAATAGTCGAATCTGACATAAGCCCGAATGAATCGTGATCGTGCTTGGCGAATCGAAGTTTCTGTGCCATTTTCCCTTCGTTGCATGCAAATGAACTGATCCAGCACGCGAGACAGCGATTCCGCACAGAAATACACTTCTGAAACGAAGAATCGTCGAATCTGACATAAGGTCGAATAAATGGTGATCGTGGTTGCCGAATCGAAGTTTCTGTGCCAATTTCCCTTCGTTGCATGCAAATGAACTGATCTATTAGGCGACACAGCGATTCCGCACAGAAATACACTTCTGAAACGAAGAATCGTCGAATCTGACATAAGCCCGAATGAATCGTGATCGTGCTAGGCGAATCGAAGTTTCTGTGCCAATTTCCCTTCGTTGCATGCAAATGAACTGATCTAGCACGCGAGACAGCGATTGCGCACAGAAATACACTTCTGAAACGAAGAATCGTCGAATCTGACATAAGCTCGAATAAATCGTGATCGTGCTTGCAGAATCGGAGTTTCTGCGCCAATTTCGCTTCGTTGCATGCAAATGCACTGATCTAGCATGCGAAACAGCGATTCCGCACAGAAATACACTTCTGAAACGAAGAATCGTCGAATCTGACATAAGCTCGAATAAATCGTGATCGTGCATGCAGAATCGGAGTTTCTGTGCCAATTTCGCATATTTGCATGCAAACCCACTGATCCATCACGTGAAACAGGGATTCCGTACAGAAATACACTTCTGAAACGAAGAATCGTCGAATCTGACATAAGCTCGAATAAATCGTGATCGTGCATGCAGAATCGGAGTTTCTGTGCCAATTTCGCATATTTGCATGCAAACAAACTGATCCATCACGTGAAAAATTGGATTCCGTACAGAAATACACTTCTGAAACGAAGAATAGTCGAATCTGACATAAGCCCGAATGAATCGTGATCGCGCTTGGCGAGTCACAGTTTCTGTGCCAATTTCCCTTCGTTGCATGCAAATGAACTGATCTAGCACCCGAGACAGCGATTCCGCACAGAAATACACTTCTGAAACGAAGAATCGTCGAATCTGACATAAGCTCGAATAAATCGTGATCGTACTTGCCGCATCGGAGTTTCTGTGCCAATTTCTCTTCGTTGCATGCAAATGCACTGTTCTAGCACGCGAAACAGCGATTCCGCACAGAAATACACTTCTGAAACGAAGAATCGTCGAATCTGACATAAGCCCGAATGAATCGTGATCGTGCTAGGCGAATCGAAGTTTCTGTGCCAATTTCCCTTCGTTGCATGCAAATGAACTGATCTAGCACGCGAGACAGCGATTCCGCACAGAAATACACTTCTGAAACGAAGAATCGTCTAATCTGACATAAGCTCGAATAAATCGTGATCGTGCTTGCCGCATCGGAGTTTCTGTACCAATTTCTCTTCGTTGCATGCAAATGCACTGATCTAGCACGCGAAATAGCGATTCCGCACAGAAATACCTTTCTGAAACGAAGAATCGTCGAATCTGACATAAGCTCGAATAAATCGTGATCGTGATTGCCGAATAGGAATTTCTGTGCCAATTTCTCTTCGTTGCATGCAAATGCACTGATCTAGCACGCGAGACAGCGATTCCGCACAGAAATACACTTCTGAAACGAAGAATCGTCGAATCTGACATAAGGTCGAATAAATGGTGATCGTGGTTGCCGAATCGAAGTTTCTGTGCCAATTTCCCTTCGTTGCATGCAAATGAACTGATCTAGCACGCGAGACAGCGATTCCGCACAGAAATACACTTCTGAAACGAAGAATCGTCGAATCTGACATAAGCTCGAATAAATCGTGATCGTGCTTGCAGAATCGGAGTTTCTGCGCCAATTTCGCTTCGTTGCATGCAAATGCACTGATCTAGCACGCGAAACAGCGATTCCGCACAGAAATACACTTCTGAAACGAAGAATCGTCGATTCTGACATAAGCTCGAATAAATCGTGATCGTGCATGCAGAATCGGAGTTTCTGTGCCAATTTCGCATATTTGCATGCAAACCCACTGATCCATCACGTGAAACAGGGATTCCGTACAGAAATACACTTCTGAAACGAAGAATCGTCGAATCTGGCATAAGCTCGAATAAATCGTGATCGAGCATGCAGAATCGGAGTTTCTGTGCCAATTTCGCATATTTGCATGCAAACCCGCTGATCCATCACGTGAAACAGGGATTCCGTACAGAAATGCACTTCTGAAACGAGGAATTGTCGAATGTGACATAAGCCCGAATGAATTGTGATCGTGCTTGGCGAATCGAAGTTTCTGTGCCAATTTCCCTTCGTTGCATGCAAATGAACTGATCTAGCACGCGAGACAGCGATTCCGCACAGAAATACACTTCTGAAACGAAGAATCGTCGAATCTGACATAAGGTCGAATAAATGGTGATCGTGGTTGCCGAATCGAAGTTTCTGTGCCAATTTCCCTTCGTTGCATGCAAATGAACTGATCTAGCACGCGAGACAGCGATTCCGCACAGAAATACACTTCTGAAACGAAGAATCGTCGAATCTGGCATAAGCTCGAATAAATCGTGATCGAGCATGCAGAATCGGAGTTTCTGTGCCAATTTCGCATATTTGCATGCAAACCCACTGATCCATCACGTGAAACATGGATTCCGTACAGAAATACACTTCTGAAACGAAGAATAGTCGAATCTGACATAAGCCCGAATGAATCGTGATCGCGCTTGGCGGGTCACAGTTTCTGTGCTAATTTCCCTTCGTTGCATGCAAATGCACTGATCTAGCACGCGAAACAGCGATTCCGCACAGAAATACACTTCTGAAACGAAGAATCGTCGAATCTGACATAAGCTCGAATAAATCGTGATCGTACTTGCCGCATCGGAGTTTCTGTGCCAATTTCTCTTCGTTGCATGCAAATGCACTGATCTAGCTCGCGAAACAGCGATTCCGCACAGAAATACACTTCTGAAACGAAGGATCGTCGAATCTGACATAAGCCCGAATGAATCGTGATCGTGCTAGGCGAATCGAAGTTTCTGTGCCAATTTCCCTTCGTTGCATGCAAATGAACTGATCTAGCACGCGAGACAGCGATTCCGCACAGAAATACACTTCTGAAACGAAGAATCGTCGAATCTGACATAAGCTCGAATAAATCGTGATCGTGCATGCAGAATCGGAGTTTCTGTGCCAATTTCGCATATTTGCATGCAAACCCACTGATCCATCACGTGAAACAGGGATTCCGTACAGAAATACACTTCTGAAACGAAGAATCGTCGAATCTGACATAAGCTCGAATAAATCGTGATCGTGCATGCAGAATCGGAGTTTCTGTGCCAATTTCGCATATTTGCATGCAATCCCACTGATCCATCACGTGAAACATGGATTCCGTACAGAAATACACTTCTGAAACGAAGAATAGTCGAATCTGACATAAGCCCGAATGAATTGTGATCGTGCTTGGCGAATCGAAGTTTCTGTGCCAATTTCCCTTCGTTGCATGCAAATGAACTGATCTAGCACGCGAGACAGCGATTCCGCACAGAAATACACTTCTGAACCGAAGAATCGTCGAATCTGACATAAGATCGAATAAATCGTGATCGTGCTTGCAGAATCGGAGTTTCTGCGCCAATTTCGCTTCGTTGCATGCAAATGCACTGATCTAGCACGCAAAACAGCGATTCCGCACAGAAATACACTTCTGAAACGAAGAATCGTCGAATCTGACATAAGCTCGAATAAATCGTGATCGTGCATGCAGAATCGGAGTTTCTGCGCCAATTTCGCTTCGTTGCATGCAAATGCACTGATCTAGCACGCGAAATAGCGATTCCGCACAGAAATACCTTTCTGAAACGAAGAATCGTCGAATCTGACATAAGCTCGAATAAATCGTGATCGTGATTGCCGAATAGGAATTTCTGTGCCAATTTCTCTTCGTTGCATGCAAATGCACTGATCTAGCATGCGAAACAGCGATTCCGCATAGAAATACACTTCTGAAACGAAGAATCGTAGAATCTGACATAAGATCGAATGAATCGTGATCGTGTTTGCCCAATCGAAGTTTCTATACCAAATTCGCATATTTGCATGCAAACCCACTGATCCATCACGTGAAACAGGGATTCCGTACAGAAATGCACTTCTGAAACGAAGAATAGTCGAATCTGACATAAGCCCGAATGAATTGTGATCGTGCTTGGCGAATCGAAGTTTCTGTGCCAATTTCCCTTCGTTGCATGCAAATGAACTGATCTAGCACGCGAGACAGCGATTCCGCACAGAAATACACTTCTGAAACGAAGAATCGTCGAATCTGACATAAGGTCGAATAAATGGTGATCGTGGTTGCCGAATCGAAGTTTCTGTGCCAATTTCCCTTCGTTGCATGCAAATGAACTGATCTAGCACGCGAGACAGCGATTCCGCACAGAAATACACTTCTGAAACGAAGAATCGTCGAATCTGACATAAGCTCGAATAAATCGTGATCGCGCTTGCAGAATCGGAGTTTCTGCGCCAATTTCGCTTCGTTGCATGCAAATGCACTGATCTAGCACGCGAAACAGCGATTCCGCACAGAAATACACTTCTGAAACGAAGAATCGTCGATTCTGACATAAGCTCGAATAAATCGTGATCGTGCATGCAGAATCGGAGTTTCTGTGCCAATTTCGCATATTTGCATGCAAACCCACTGATCCATCACGTGAAACAGGGATTCCGTACAGAAATACACTTCTGAAACGAAGAATCGTCGAATCTGACATAAGCTCGAATAAATCGTGATCGTGCATGCAGAATCGGAGTTTCTGTGCCAATTTCGCATATTTGCATGCAAACCCACTGATCCATCAC
This sequence comes from Lasioglossum baleicum, assembly GCF_051020765.1. Taxonomy (NCBI): domain Eukaryota; kingdom Metazoa; phylum Arthropoda; class Insecta; order Hymenoptera; family Halictidae; genus Lasioglossum; species Lasioglossum baleicum. Next base: position 10,405 of record NW_027470210.1, read on the forward strand.
GTCAAACATGGATTCCGTACAGAAATACACTTCTGAAACGAAGAATCGTCGATTCTGACATAAGCCCGAATGAATCGTGATCGCGCTTGGCGAGTCACAGTTTCTGTGCCAATTTCCCTTCGTTGCATGCAAATGAACTGATCTAGCACCCGAGACAGCGATTCCGCACAGAAATACACTTCTGAAACGAAGAATCGTCGAATCTGACATAAGCTCGAATAAATCGTGATCGTGCTTGCAGAATCGGAGTTTCTGCGCCAATTTCGCTTCGTTGCATGCAAATGCACTGATCTAGCACGCGAAACAGCGATTCCGCACAGAAATACACTTCTGAAACGAAGAAACGTCGAATCTGACATAAGCTCGAATAAATCGTGATCGTACTTGCCGCATCGGAGTTTCTGTGCCAATTTCTCTTCGTTGCATGCAAATGCACTGATCTAGCACGCGAAACAGCGATTCCGCACAGAAATACACTTCTGAAACGAAGAATCGTCGAATCTGACATAAGCCCGAATGAATCGTGATCGTGCTAGGCGAATCGAAGTTTCTGTGCCAATTTCCCTTCGTTGCATGCAAATGAACTGATCTAGCACGCGAGACAGCGATTCCGCACAGAAATACACTTCTGAAACGAAGAATCGTCGAATCTGACATAAGCTCGAATAAATCGTGATCGTGCATGCAGAATCGGAGTTTCTGTGCCAATTTCGCATATTTGCATGCAAACCCACTGATCCATCACGTGAAACAGGGATTCCGTACAGAAATACACTTCTGAAACGAAGAATCGTCGAATCTGACATAAGCTCGAATAAATCGTGATCGTGCATGCAGAATCGGAGTTTCTGTGCCAATTTCGCATATTTGCATGCAATCCCACTGATCCATCACGTGAAACATGGATTCCGTACAGAAATACACTTCTGAAACGAAGAATAGTCGAATCTGACATAAGCCCGAATGAATTGTGATCGTGCTTGGCGAATCGAAGTTTCTGTGCCAATTTCCCTTCGTTGCATGCAAATGAACTGATCTAGCACGCGAGACAGCGATTCCGCACAGAAATACACTTCTGAACCGAAGAATCGTCGAATCTGACATAAGATCGAATAAATCGTGATCGTGCTTGCAGAATCGGAGTTTCTGCGCCAATTTCGCTTCGTTGCATGCAAATGCACTGATCTAGCACGCAAAACAGCGATTCCGCACAGAAATACACTTCTGAAACGAAGAATCGTCGAATCTGACATAAGCTCGAATAAATCGTGATCGTGCTTGCAGAATCGGAGTTTCTGCGCCAATTTCGCTTCGTTGCATGCAAATGCACTGATCTAGCACGCGAAATAGCGATTCCGCACAGAAATACCTTTCTGAAACGAAGAATCGTCGAATCTGACATAAGCTCGAATAAATCGTGATCGTGATTGCCGAATAGGAATTTCTGTGCCAATTTCTCTTCGTTGCATGCAAATGCACTGATCTAGCATGCGAAACAGCGATTCCGCATAGAAATACACTTCTGAAACGAAGAATCGTAGAATCTGACATAAGATCGAATGAATCGTGATCGTGTTTGCCCAATCGAAGTTTCTATACCAAATTCGCATATTTGCATGCAAACCCACTGATCCATCACGTGAAACAGGGATTCCGTACAGAAATGCACTTCTGAAACGAAGAATAGTCGAATCTGACATAAGCCCGAATGAATTGTGATCGTGCTTGGCGAATCGAAGTTTCTGTGCCAATTTCCCTTCGTTGCATGCAAATGAACTGATCTAGCACGCGAGACAGCGATTCCGCACAGAAATACACTTCTGAAACGAAGAATCGTCGAATCTGACATAAGGTCGAATAAATGGTGATCGTGGTTGCCGAATCGAAGTTTCTGTGCCAATTTCCCTTCGTTGCATGCAAATGAACTGATCTAGCACGCGAGACAGCGATTCCGCACAGAAATACACTTCTGAAACGAAGAATCGTCGAATCTGACATAAGCTCGAATAAATCGTGATCGCGCTTGCAGAATCGGAGTTTCTGCGCCAATTTCGCTTCGTTGCATGCAAATGCACTGATCTAGCACGCGAAACAGCGATTCCGCACAGAAATACACTTCTGAAACGAAGAATCGTCGATTCTGACATAAGCTCGAATAAATCGTGATCGTGCATGCAGAATCGGAGTTTCTGTGCCAATTTCGCATATTTGCATGCAAACCCACTGATCCATCACGTGAAACAGGGATTCCGTACAGAAATACACTTCTGAAACGAAGAATCGTCGAATCTGACATAAGCTCGAATAAATCGTGATCGTGCATGCAGAATCGGAGTTTCTGTGCCAATTTCGCATATTTGCATGCAAACCCACTGATCCATCACGTCAAACATGGATTCCGTACAGAAATACACTTCTGAAACGAAGAATCGTCGATTCTGACATAAGATCGAATGAATCGTGATCGCGCTTGGCGAGTCACAGTTTCTGTGCCAATTTCCCTTCGTTGCATGCAAATGAACTGATCTAGCACCCGAGACAGCGATTCCGCACAGAAATACACTTCTGAAACGAAGAATCGTCGAATCTGACATAAGCTCGAATAAATCGTGATCGTACTTGCCGCATCGGAGTTTCTGTGCCAATTTCTCTTCGTTGCATGCAAATGCACTGATCTAGCACGCGAAACAGCGATTCCGCAAAGAAATACACATCTGAAACGAAGAATCGTCGAATCTGACATAAGCCCGAATGAATCGTGATCGTGCTAGGCGAATCGAATTTTCTGTGCCAATTTCGCTTCGTTGCATGCAAATGCACTGATCTAGCACCCGAGACAGCGATTCCGCACAGAAATACACTTCTGAAACGAAGAATCGTCGAATCTGACATAAGCTCGAATAAATCGTGATCGTACTTGCCGCATCGGAGTTTCTGTGCCAATTTCTCTTCGTTGCATGCAAATGCACTGATCTAGCACGCGAAACAGCGATTCCGCAAAGAAATACACTTCTGAAACGAAGAATCGTCGAATCTGACATAAGCTCGAATAAATCGTGATCGTGCTTGCCGCATCGGAGTTTCTGTACCAATTTCTCTTCGTTGCATGCAAATGCACTGATCTAGCACGCGAAATAGCGAGTCCGCACAGAAATACCTTTCTGAAACGAAGAATCGTCGAATCTGACATAAGCTCGAATAAATCGTGATCGTGATTGCCGAATAGGAATTTCTGTGCCAATTTCTCTTCGTTGCATGCAAATGCACTGATCTAGCACGCGAAACAGCGATTCCGCATAGAAATACACTTCTGAAACGAAGAATCGTCGAATCTGACATAAGATCGAATGAATCGTGATCGTGTTTGCCCAATCGAAGTTTCTATACCAAATTCGCATATTTGCATGCACACCCACTGATCCATCACGTGAAACAGGGATTCCGTACAGAAATGCACTTCTGAAACGAAGAATAGTCGAATCTGACATAAGCCCGAATGAATTGTGATCGTGCTTGGCGAATCGAAGTTTCTGTGCCAATTTCCCTTCGTTGCATGCAAATGAACTGATCTAGCACGCGAGACAGCGATTCCGCACAGAAATACACTTCTGAACCGAAGAATCGTCGAATCTGACATAAGCTCGAATAAATCGTGATCGTGCTTGCCGCATCGGAGTTTCTGTACCAATTTCTCTTCGTTGCATGCAAATGCACTGATCTAGCACGCGAAATAGCGAGTCCGCACAGAAATACCTTTCTGAAACGAAGAATCGTCGAATCTGACATAAGCTCGAATAAATCGTGATCGTGATTGCCGAATAGGAATTTCTGTGCCAATTTCTCTTCGTTGCATGCAAATGCACTGATCTAGCACGCGAAACAGCGATTCCGCATAGAAATACACTTCTGAAACGAAGAATCGTCGAATCTGACATAAGATCGAATGAATCGTGATCGTGTTTGCCCAATCGAAGTTTCTATACCAAATTCGCATATTTGCATGCACACCCACTGATCCATCACGTGAAACAGGGATTCCGTACAGAAATGCACTTCTGAAACGAAGAATAGTCGAATCTGACATAAGCCCGAATGAATTGTGATCGTGCTTGGCGAATCGAAGTTTCTGTGCCAATTTCCCTTCGTTGCATGCAAATGAACTGATCTAGCACGCGAGACAGCGATTCCGCACAGAAATACACTTCTGAACCGAAGAATCGTCGAATCTGACATAAGATCGAATAAATCGTGATCGTGCTTGCAGAATCGGAGTTTCTGCGCCAATTTCGCTTCGTTGCATGCAAATGCACTGATCTAGCACGCGAAACAGCGATTCCGCACAGAAATACACTTCTGAAACGAAGAATCGTCGAATCTGACATAAGGTCGAATGAATGGTGATCGTGGTTGCCGAATCGAAGTTTCTGTGCCTATTTCCCTTCGTTGCATGCAAATGAACTGATCTAGCACGCGAGACAGCGATTCCGCACAGAAATACACTTCTGAAACGAAGAATCGTCGAATCTGACATAAGCTCGAATAAATCGTGATCGTGCTTGCAGAATCGGAGTTTCTGCGCCAATTTCGCTTCGTTGCATGCAAATGCACTGATCTAGCACGCGAAACAGCGATTCCGCACAGAAATACACTTCTGAAACGAAGAATCGTCGAATCTGACATAAGCTCGAATAAATCGTGATCGTGCATGCAGAATCGGAGTTTCTGTGCCAATTTCGCATATTTGCATGCAAACCCACTGATCCATCACGTGAAATAGGGATTCCGTACAGAAATACACTTCTGAAACGAATAATCGTCGAATCTGACATAAGCTCGAATAAATCGTGATCGTGCATGCAGAATCGGAGTTTCTGTGCCAATTTCGCATATTTGCATGCAAACCCACTGATCCATCACGTGAAACATGGATTCCGTACAGAAATACACTTCTGAAACGAAGAATAGTCGAATCTGACATAAGCCCGAATGAATTGTGATCGTGCTTGGCGAATCGAAGTTTCTGTGCCAATTTCCCTTCGTTGCATGCAAATGAACTGATCTAGCACGCGAGACAGCGATTCCGCACAGAAATACACTTCTGAACCGAAGAATCGTCGAATCTGACATAAGATCGAATAAATCGTGATCGTGCTTGCAGAATCGGAGTTTCTGCGCCAATTTCGCTTCGTTGCATGCAAATGCACTGATCTAGCACGCGAAACAGCGATTCCGCACAGAAATACACTTCTGAAACGAAGAATCGTCGAATCTGACATAAGGTCGAATAAATGGTGATCGTGGTTGCCGAATCGAAGTTTCTGTGCCAATTTCCCTTCGTTGCATGCAAATGAACTGATCTAGCACGCGAGACAGCGATTCCGCACAGAAATACACTTCTGAAACGAAGAATCGTCGAATCTGACATAAGCTCGAATAAATCGTGATCGTGCTTGCAGAATCGGAGTTTCTGCGCCAATTTCGCTTCGTTGCATGCAAATGCACTGATCTAGCACGCGAAACAGCGATTCCGCACAGAAATACACTTCTGAAACGAAGAATCGTCGAATCTGACATAAGCTCGAATAAATCGTGATCGTGCATGCAGAATCGGAGTTTCTGTGCCAATTTCGCATATTTGCATGCAAACCCACTGATCCATCACGTGAAACAGGGATTCCGTACAGAAATACACTTCTGAAACGAAGTATCGTCGAATCTGACATAAGCTCGAATAAATCGTGATCGTGCATGCAGAATCGGAGTTTCTGTGCCAATTTCGCATATTTGCATGCAAACCCACTGATCCATCACGTGAAACATGGATTCCGTACAGAAATACACTTCTGAAACGATGAATAGTCGAATCTGACATAAGCCCGAATGAATCGTGATCGCGCTTGGCGAGTCACAGTTTCTGTGCCAATTTCCCTTCGTTGCATGCAAATGAACTGATCTAGCACCCGAGACAGCGATTCCGCACAGAAATACACTTCTGAAACGAAGAATCGTTGAATCTGACATAAGCTCGAATAAATCGTGATCGTGCTTGCAGAATCGGAGTTTCTGCGCCAATTTCGCTTCGTTGCATGCAAATGCACTGATCTAGCACGCGAAACAGCGATTCCGCACAGAAATACACTTCTGAAACGAAGAATCGTCGAATCTGACATAAGCCCGAATGAATCGTGATCGTGCTAGGCGAATCGAAGTTTCTGTGCCAATTTCCCTTCGTTGCATGCAAATGAACTGATCTAGCACGCGAGACAGCGATTCCGCCCAGAAATACACTTCTGAAACGAAGAATCGTCGAATCTGACATAAGCTCGAATAAATCGTGATCGTACTTGCCGCATCGGAGTTTCTGTGCCAATTTCTCTTCGTTGCATGCAAATGCACTGATCTAGCACGCGAAACAGCGATTCCGCAAAGAAATACACTTCTGAAACGAAGAATCGTCGAATCTGACATAAGCTCGAATAAATCGTGATCATGCTTGCCGCATCGGAGTTTCTGTACCAATTTCTCTTCGATGCATGCAAATGCACTGATCTAGCACGCGAAATAGCGAGTCCGCACAGAAATACCTTTCTGAAACGAAGAATCGTCGAATCTGACATAAGCTCGAATAAATCGTGATCGTGATTGCCGAATAGGAATTTCTGTGCCAATTTCTCTTCGTTGCATGCAAATGCACTGATCTAGCACGCGAAACAGCGATTCCGCATAGAAATACACTTCTGAAACGAAGAATCGTCGAATCTGACATAAGATCGAATGAATCGTGATCGTGTTTGCCCAATCGAAGTTTCTATACCAAATTCGCATATTTGCATGCACACCCACTGATCCATCACGTGAAACAGGGATTCCGTACAGAAATGCACTTCTGAAACGAAGAATAGTCGAATCTGACATAAGCCCGAATGAATTGTGATCGTGCTTGGCGAATCGAAGTTTCTGTGCCAATTTCCCTTCGTTGCATGCAAATGAACTGATCTAGCACGCGAGACAGCGATTCCGCACAGAAATACACTTCTGAACCGAAGAATCGTCGAATCTGACATAAGATCGAATAAATCGTGATCGTGCTTGCAGAATCGGAGTTTCTGCGCCAATTTCGCTTCGTTGCATGCAAATGCACTGATCTAGCACGCGAAACAGCGATTCCGCACAGAAATACACTTCTGAAACGAAGAATCGTCGAATCTGACATAAGGTCGAATAAATGGTGATCGTGGTTGCCGAATCGAAGTTTCTGTGCCTATTTCCCTTCGTTGCATGCAAATGAACTGATCTAGCACGCGAGACAGCGATTCCGCACAGAAATACACTTCTGAAACGAAGAATCGTCGAATCTGACATAAGCTCGAATAAATCGTGATCGTGCTTGCAGAATCGGAGTTTCTGCGCCAATTTCGCTTCGTTGCATGCAAATGCACTGATCTAGCACGCGAAACAGCGATTCCGCACAGAAATACACTTCTGAAACGAAGAATCGTCGAATCTGACATAAGCTCGAATAAATCGTGATCGTGCATGCAGAATCGGAGTTTCTGTGCCAATTTCGCATATTTGCATGCAAACCCACTGATCCATCACGTGAAATAGGGATTCCGTACAGAAATACACTTCTGAAACGAAGAATCGTCGAATCTGACATAAGCTCGAATAAATCGTGATCGTGCATGCAGAATCGGAGTTTCTGTGCCAATTTCGCATATTTGCATGCAAACCCACTGATCCATCACGTGAAACATGGATTCCGTACAGAAATACACTTCTGAAACGAAGAATTGTCGAATCTGACATAAGCCCGAATGAATTGTGATCGTGCTTGGCGAATCGAAGTTTCTGTGCCAATTTCCCTTCGTTGCATGCAAATGAACTGATCTAGCACGCGAGACAGCGATTCCGCACAGAAATACACTTCTGAACCGAAGAATCGTCGAATCTGACATAAGATCGAATAAATCGTGATCGTGCTTGCAGAATCGGAGTTTCTGCGCCAATTTCGCTTCGTTGCATGCAAATGCACTGATCTAGCACGCGAAACAGCGATTCCGCACAGAAATACACTTCTGAAACGAAGAATCGTCGAATCTGACATAAGGTCGAATAAATGGTGATCGTGGTTGCCGAATCGAAGTTTCTGTGCCAATTTCTCTTCGTTGCATGCAAATGCACTGATCTAGCACGCGAAACAGCGATTCCGCAAAGAAATACACTTCTGAAACGAAGAATCGTCGAATCTGACATAAGCTCGAATAAATCGTGATCGTGCTTGCCGCATCGGAGTTTCTGTACCAATTTCTCTTCGTTGCATGCAAATGCACTGATCTAGCACGCGAAACAGCGATTCCGCACAGAAATACACTTCTGAAACGAAGAATCGTCGATTCTGACATAAGCTCGAATAAATCGTGATCGTGCATGCAGAATCGGAGTTTCTGTGCCAATTTCGCATATTTGCATGCAAACCCACTGATCCATCACGTGAAACAGGGATTCCGTACAGAAATACACTTCTGAAACGAAGAATCGTCGAATCTGACATAAGCTCGAATAAATCGTGATCGTGCATGCAGAATCGGAGTTTCTGTGCCAATTTCGCATATTTGCATGCAAACCCACTGATCCATCACGTCAAACATGGATTCCGTACAGAAATACACTTCTGAAACGAAGAATCGTCGATTCTGACATAAGATCGAATGAATCGTGATCGCGCTTGGCGAGTCACAGTTTCTGTGCCAATTTCCCTTCGTTGCATGCAAATGAACTGATCTAGCACCCGAGACAGCGATTCCGCACAGAAATACACTTCTGAAACGAAGAATCGTCGAATCTGACATAAGCTCGAATAAATCGTGATCGTACTTGCCGCATCGGAGTTTCTGTGCCAATTTCTCTTCGTTGCATGCAAATGCACTGATCTAGCACGCGAAACAGCGATTCCGCAAAGAAATACACATCTGAAACGAAGAATCGTCGAATCTGACATAAGCCCGAATGAATCGTGATCGTGCTAGGCGAATCGAATTTTCTGTGCCAATTTCGCTTCGTTGCATGCAAATGCACTGATCTAGCACCCGAGACAGCGATTCCGCACAGAAATACACTTCTGAAACGAAGAATCGTCGAATCTGACATAAGCTCGAATAAATCGTGATCGTACTTGCCGCATCGGAGTTTCTGTGCCAATTTCTCTTCGTTGCATGCAAATGCACTGATCTAGCACGCGAAACAGCGATTCCGCAAAGAAATACACTTCTGAAACGAAGAATCGTCGAATCTGACATAAGCTCGAATAAATCGTGATCGTGCTTGCCGCATCGGAGTTTCTGTACCAATTTCTCTTCGTTGCATGCAAATGCACTGATCTAGCACGCGAAATAGCGAGTCCGCACAGAAATACCTTTCTGAAACGAAGAATCGTCGAATCTGACATAAGCTCGAATAAATCGTGATCGTGATTGCCGAATAGGAATTTCTGTGCCAATTTCTCTTCGTTGCATGCAAATGCACTGATCTAGCACGCGAAACAGCGATTCCGCATAGAAATACACTTCTGAAACGAAGAATCGTCGAATCTGACATAAGATCGAATGAATCGTGATCGTGTTTGCCCAATCGAAGTTTCTATACCAAATTCGCATATTTGCATGCACACCCACTGATCCATCACGTGAAACAGGGATTCCGTACAGAAATGCACTTCTGAAACGAAGAATAGTCGAATCTGACATAAGCCCGAATGAATTGTGATCGTGCTTGGCGAATCGAAGTTTCTGTGCCAATTTCCCTTCGTTGCATGCAAATGAACTGATCTAGCACGCGAGACAGCGATTCCGCACAGAAATACACTTCTGAACCGAAGAATCGTCGAATCTGACATAAGATCGAATAAATCGTGATCGTGCTTGCAGAATCGGAGTTTCTGCGCCAATTTCGCTTCGTTGCATGCAAATGCACTGATCTAGCACGCGAAACAGCGATTCCGCACAGAAATACACTTCTGAAACGAAGAATCGTCGAATCTGACATAAGGTCGAATGAATGGTGATCGTGGTTGCCGAATCGAAGTTTCTGTGCCTATTTCCCTTCGTTGCATGCAAATGAACTGATCTAGCACGCGAGACAGCGATTCCGCACAGAAATACACTTCTGAAACGAAGAATCGTCGAATCTGACATAAGCTCGAATAAATCGTGATCGTGCTTGCAGAATCGGAGTTTCTGCGCCAATTTCGCTTCGTTGCATGCAAATGCACTGATCTAGCACGCGAAACAGCGATTCCGCACAGAAATACACTTCTGAAACGAAGAATCGTCGAATCTGACATAAGCTCGAATAAATCGTGATCGTGCATGCAGAATCGGAGTTTCTGTGCCAATTTCGCATATTTGCATGCAAACCCACTGATCCATCACGTGAAATAGGGATTCCGTACAGAAATACACTTCTGAAACGAATAATCGTCGAATCTGACATAAGCTCGAATAAATCGTGATCGTGCATGCAGAATCGGAGTTTCTGTGCCAATTTCGCATATTTGCATGCAAACCCACTGATCCATCACGTGAAACATGGATTCCGTACAGAAATACACTTCTGAAACGAAGAATAGTCGAATCTGACATAAGCCCGAATGAATTGTGATCGTGCTTGGCGAATCGAAGTTTCTGTGCCAATTTCCCTTCGTTGCATGCAAATGAACTGATCTAGCACGCGAGACAGCGATTCCGCACAGAAATACACTTCTGAACCGAAGAATCGTCGAATCTGACATAAGATCGAATAAATCGTGATCGTGCTTGCAGAATCGGAGTTTCTGCGCCAATTTCGCTTCGTTGCATGCAAATGCACTGATCTAGCACGCGAAACAGCGATTCCGCACAGAAATACACTTCTGAAACGAAGAATCGTCGAATCTGACATAAGGTCGAATAAATGGTGATCGTGGTTGCCGAATCGAAGTTTCTGTGCCAATTTCCCTTCGTTGCATGCAAATGAACTGATCTAGCACGCGAGACAGCGATTCCGCACAGAAATACACTTCTGAAACGAAGAATCGTCGAATCTGACATAAGCTCGAATAAATCGTGATCGTGCTTGCAGAATCGGAGTTTCTGCGCCAATTTCGCTTCGTTGCATGCAAATGCACTGATCTAGCACGCGAAACAGCGATTCCGCACAGAAATACACTTCTGAAACGAAGAATCGTCGAATCTGACATAAGCTCGAATAAATCGTGATCGTGCATGCAGAATCGGAGTTTCTGTGCCAATTTCGCATATTTGCATGCAAACCCACTGATCCATCACGTGAAACAGGGATTCCGTACAGAAATACACTTCTGAAACGAAGTATCGTCGAATCTGACATAAGCTCGAATAAATCGTGATCGTGCATGCAGAATCGGAGTTTCTGTGCCAATTTCGCATATTTGCATGCAAACCCACTGATCCATCACGTGAAACATGGATTCCGTACAGAAATACACTTCTGAAACGATGAATAGTCGAATCTGACATAAGCCCGAATGAATCGTGATCGCGCTTGGCGAGTCACAGTTTCTGTGCCAATTTCCCTTCGTTGCATGCAAATGAACTGATCTAGCACCCGAGACAGCGATTCCGCCCAGAAATACACTTCTGAAACGAAGAATCGTCGAATCTGACATAAGCTCGAATAAATCGTGATCGTACTTGCCGCATCGGAGTTTCTGTGCCAATTTCTCTTCGTTGCATGCAAATGCACTGATCTAGCACGCGAAACAGCGATTCCGCAAAGAAATACACTTCTGAAACGAAGAATCGTCGAATCTGACATAAGCTCGAATAAATCGTGATCATGCTTGCCGCATCGGAGTTTCTGTACCAATTTCTCTTCGATGCATGCAAATGCACTGATCTAGCACGCTAAATAGCGAGTCCGCACAGAAATACCTTTCTGAAACGAAGAATCGTCGAATCTGACATAAGCTCGAATAAATCGTGATCGTGATTGCCGAATAGGAATTTCTGTGCCAATTTCTCTTCGTTGCATGCAAATGCACTGATCTAGCACGCGAAACAGCGATTCCGCATAGAAATACACTTCTGAAACGAAGAATCGTCGAATCTGACATAAGATCGAATGAATCGTGATCGTGTTTGCCCAATCGAAGTTTCTATACCAAATTCGCATATTTGCATGCACACCCACTGATCCATCACGTGAAACAGGGATTCCGTACAGAAATGCACTTCTGAAACGAAGAATAGTCGAATCTGACATAAGCCCGAATGAATTGTGATCGTGCTTGGCGAATCGAAGTTTCTGTGCCAATTTCCCTTCGTTGCATGCAAATGAACTGATCTAGCACGCGAGACAGCGATTCCGCACAGAAATACACTTCTGAACCGAAGAATCGTCGAATCTGACATAAGATCGAATAAATCGTGATCGTGCTTGCAGAATCGGAGTTTCTGCGCCAATTTCGCTTCGTTGCATGCAAATGCACTGATCTAGCACGCGAAACAGCGATTCCGCACAGAAATACACTTCTGAAACGAAGAATCGTCGAATCTGACATAAGGTCGAATAAATGGTGATCGTGGTTGCCGAATCGAAGTTTCTGTGCCTATTTCCCTTCGTTGCATGCAAATGAACTGATCTAGCACGCGAGACAGCGATTCCGCACAGAAATACACTTCTGAAACGAAGAATCGTCGAATCTGACATAAGCTCGAATAAATCGTGATCGTGCTTGCAGAATCGGAGTTTCTGCGCCAATTTCGCTTCGTTGCATGCAAATGCACTGATCTAGCACGCGAAACAGCGATTCCGCACAGAAATACACTTCTGAAACGAAGAATCGTCGAATCTGACATAAGCTCGAATAAATCGTGATCGTGCATGCAGAATCGGAGTTTCTGTGCCAATTTCGCATATTTGCATGCAAACCCACTGATCCATCACGTGAAATAGGGATTCCGTACAGAAATACACTTCTGAAACGAAGAATCGTCGAATCTGACATAAGCTCGAATAAATCGTGATCGTGCATGCAGAATCGGAGTTTCTGTGCCAATTTCGCATATTTGCATGCAAACCCACTGATCCATCACGTGAAACATGGATTCCGTACAGAAATACACTTCTGAAACGAAGAATTGTCGAATCTGACATAAGCCCGAATGAATTGTGATCGTGCTTGGCGAATCGAAGTTTCTGTGCCAATTTCCCTTCGTTGCATGCAAATGAACTGATCTAGCACGCGAGACAGCGATTCCGCACAGAAATACACTTCTGAACCGAAGAATCGTCGAATCTGACATAAGATCGAATAAATCGTGATCGTGCTTGCAGAATCGGAGTTTCTGCGCCAATTTCGCTTCGTTGCATGCAAATGCACTGATCTAGCACGCGAAACAGCGATTCCGCACAGAAATACACTTCTGAAACGAAGAATCGTCGAATCTGACATAAGGTCGAATAAATGGTGATCGTGGTTGCCGAATCGAAGTTTCTGTGCCAATTTCCCTTCGTTGCATGCAAATGAACTGATCTAGCACGCGAGACAGCGATTCCGCACAGAAATACACTTCTGAAACGAAGAATCGTCGAATCTGACATAAGCTCGAATAAATCGTGATCGTGCTTGCAGAATCGGAGTTTCTGCGCCAATTTCGCTTCGTTGCATGCAAATGCACTGATCTAGCACGCGAAACAGCGATTCCGCACAGAAATACACTTCTGAAACGAAGAATCGTCGAATCTGACATAAGCTCGAATAAATCGTGATCGTGCATGCAGAATCGGAGTTTCTGTGCCAATTTCGCATATTTGCATGCAAACCCACTGATCCATCACGTGAAACAGGGATTCCGTACAGAAATACACTTCTGAAACGAAGAATCGTCGAATCTGACATAAGCTCGAATAAATCGTGATCGTGCATGCAGAATCGGAGTTTCTGTGCCAATTTCGCATATTTGCATGCAAACCCACTGATCCATCACGTGAAACATGGATTCCGTACAGAAATACACTTCTGAAACGATGAATAGTCGAATCTGACATAAGCCCGAATGAATCGTGATCGCGCTTGGCGAGTCACAGTTTCTGTGCCAATTTCCCTTCGTTGCATGCAAATGAACTGATCTAGCACCCGAGACAGCGATTCCGCACAGAAATACACTTCTGAAACGAAGAATCGTCGAATCTGACATAAGCTCGAATAAATCGTGATCGTGCTTGCAGAATCGGAGTTTCTGCGCCAATTTCGCTTCGTTGCATGCAAATGCACTGATCTAGCACGCGAAACAGCGATTCCGCACAGAAATACACTTCTGAAACGAAGAATCGTCGAATCTGACATAAGCCCGAATGAATCGTGATCGTGCTAGGCGAATCGAAGTTTCTGTGCCAATTTCCCTTCGTTGCATGCAAATGAACTGATCTAGCACGCGAGACAGCGATTCCGCCCAGAAATACACTTCTGAAACGAAGAATCGTCGAATCTGACATAAGCTCGAATAAATCGTGATCGTGCTTGCAGAATCGGGGTTTCTGCGCCAACTTCGCTTCGTTGCATGCAAATGCACTGATCTAGCACGCGAGACAGCGATTCCGCACAGAAATACACTTCTGAAACGAAGAATCGTCGAATCTGACATAAGCTCGAATAAATCGTGATCGTGCTTGCAGAATCGGAGTTTCTACGCCAATTTCGCTTCGTTGCATGCAAATGCACTGATCTAGCACGCGAAACAGAGATTCCGCACAGAAATGCACTTCTGAAACGAAGAATCGTCGAATCTGACATAAGCTCGAATAAATCTTGATCGTGCTTGCCGCATCGGAGTTTCTGTGCGAATTTTGCTTCGTTGCATGCAAATGCACTGATCTAGCACGCGAAACAGCGATTCCGCACAGAAATACACTTCTGAGACGAAGAATCGTCGAATCTGACATAAGCCCGAATGAATCGTGATCGTGCTAGGCGAATCGAAGTTTCTGTGCCAATTTCCCTTCGTTGCATGCAAATGAACTGATCTAGCACGCGAAACAGCGATTCCGCATAGAAATACACTTCTGAAACGAAGAATCGTCGAATCTGACATAAGATCGAATGAATCGTGATCGTGTTTGCCGATTCGAAGTTTCTATACCAAATTCGCATGTTTGCATGCAAACCCACTGATCCATCACGTGAAACAGGGATTCCGTACAGAAATGCACTTCTGAAACGAAGAATAGTCGAATCTGACATAAGCCCGAATGAATCGTGATCGTGCTTGGCGAATCGAAGTTTCTGTGCCATTTTCCCTTCGTTGCATGCAAATGAACTGATCCAGCACGCGAGACAGCGATTCCGCACAGAAATACACTTCTGAAACGAAGAATCGTCGAATCTGACATAAGGTCGAATAAATGGTGATCGTGGTTGCCGAATCGAAGTTTCTGTGCCAATTTCCCTTCGTTGCATGCAAATGAACTGATCTATTAGGCGACACAGCGATTCCGCACAGAAATACACTTCTGAAACGAAGAATCGTCGAATCTGACATAAGCCCGAATGAATCGTGATCGTGCTAGGCGAATCGAAGTTTCTGTGCCAATTTCCCTTCGTTGCATGCAAATGAACTGATCTAGCACGCGAGACAGCGATTGCGCACAGAAATACACTTCTGAAACGAAGAATCGTCGAATCTGACATAAGCTCGAATAAATCGTGATCGTGCTTGCAGAATCGGAGTTTCTGCGCCAATTTCGCTTCGTTGCATGCAAATGCACTGATCTAGCATGCGAAACAGCGATTCCGCACAGAAATACACTTCTGAAACGAAGAATCGTCGAATCTGACATAAGCTCGAATAAATCGTGATCGTGCATGCAGAATCGGAGTTTCTGTGCCAATTTCGCATATTTGCATGCAAACCCACTGATCCATCACGTGAAACAGGGATTCCGTACAGAAATACACTTCTGAAACGAAGAATCGTCGAATCTGACATAAGCTCGAATAAATCGTGATCGTGCATGCAGAATCGGAGTTTCTGTGCCAATTTCGCATATTTGCATGCAAACAAACTGATCCATCACGTGAAAAATTGGATTCCGTACAGAAATACACTTCTGAAACGAAGAATAGTCGAATCTGACATAAGCCCGAATGAATCGTGATCGCGCTTGGCGAGTCACAGTTTCTGTGCCAATTTCCCTTCGTTGCATGCAAATGAACTGATCTAGCACCCGAGACAGCGATTCCGCACAGAAATACACTTCTGAAACGAAGAATCGTCGAATCTGACATAAGCTCGAATAAATCGTGATCGTACTTGCCGCATCGGAGTTTCTGTGCCAATTTCTCTTCGTTGCATGCAAATGCACTGTTCTAGCACGCGAAACAGCGATTCCGCACAGAAATACACTTCTGAAACGAAGAATCGTCGAATCTGACATAAGCCCGAATGAATCGTGATCGTGCTAGGCGAATCGAAGTTTCTGTGCCAATTTCCCTTCGTTGCATGCAAATGAACTGATCTAGCACGCGAGACAGCGATTCCGCACAGAAATACACTTCTGAAACGAAGAATCGTCTAATCTGACATAAGCTCGAATAAATCGTGATCGTGCTTGCCGCATCGGAGTTTCTGTACCAATTTCTCTTCGTTGCATGCAAATGCACTGATCTAGCACGCGAAATAGCGATTCCGCACAGAAATACCTTTCTGAAACGAAGAATCGTCGAATCTGACATAAGCTCGAATAAATCGTGATCGTGATTGCCGAATAGGAATTTCTGTGCCAATTTCTCTTCGTTGCATGCAAATGCACTGATCTAGCACGCGAGACAGCGATTCCGCACAGAAATACACTTCTGAAACGAAGAATCGTCGAATCTGACATAAGGTCGAATAAATGGTGATCGTGGTTGCCGAATCGAAGTTTCTGTGCCAATTTCCCTTCGTTGCATGCAAATGAACTGATCTAGCACGCGAGACAGCGATTCCGCACAGAAATACACTTCTGAAACGAAGAATCGTCGAATCTGACATAAGCTCGAATAAATCGTGATCGTGCTTGCAGAATCGGAGTTTCTGCGCCAATTTCGCTTCGTTGCATGCAAATGCACTGATCTAGCACGCGAAACAGCGATTCCGCACAGAAATACACTTCTGAAACGAAGAATCGTCGATTCTGACATAAGCTCGAATAAATCGTGATCGTGCATGCAGAATCGGAGTTTCTGTGCCAATTTCGCATATTTGCATGCAAACCCACTGATCCATCACGTGAAACAGGGATTCCGTACAGAAATACACTTCTGAAACGAAGAATCGTCGAATCTGGCATAAGCTCGAATAAATCGTGATCGAGCATGCAGAATCGGAGTTTCTGTGCCAATTTCGCATATTTGCATGCAAACCCACTGATCCATCACGTGAAACAGGGATTCCGTACAGAAATGCACTTCTGAAACGAAGAATTGTCGAATCTGACATAAGCCCGAATGAATTGTGATCGTGCTTGGCGAATCGAAGTTTCTGTGCCAATTTCCCTTCGTTGCATGCAAATGAACTGATCTAGCACGCGAGACAGCGATTCCGCACAGAAATACACTTCTGAAACGAAGAATCGTCGAATCTGACATAAGGTCGAATAAATGGTGATCGTGGTTGCCGAATCGAAGTTTCTGTGCCAATTTCCCTTCGTTGCATGCAAATGAACTGATCTAGCACGCGAGACAGCGATTCCGCACAGAAATACACTTCTGAAACGAAGAATCGTCGAATCTGACATAAGCTCGAATAAATCGTGATCGTGCTTGCAGAATCGGAGTTTCTGCGCCAATTTCGCTTCGTTGCATGCAAATGCACTGATCTAGCACGCGAAACAGCGATTCCGCACAGAAATACACTTCTGAAACGAAGAATCGTCGAATCTGGCATAAGCTCGAATAAATCGTGATCGAGCATGCAGAATCGGAGTTTCTGTGCCAATTTCGCATATTTGCATGCAAACCCACTGATCCATCACGTGAAACATGGATTCCGTACAGAAATACACTTCTGAAACGAAGAATAGTCGAATCTGACATAAGCCCGAATGAATCGTGATCGCGCTTGGCGGGTCACAGTTTCTGTGCTAATTTCCCTTCGTTGCATGCAAATGAACTGATCTAGCACCCGAGACAGCGATTCCGCACAGAAATACACTTCTGAAACGAAGAATCGTCGAATCTGACATAAGCTCGAATAAATCGTGATCGTGCTTGCAGAATCGGAGTTTCTGCGCCAATTTCGCTTCGTTGCATGCAAATGCACTGATCTAGCACGCGAAACAGCGATTCCGCACAGAAATACACTTCTGAAACGAAGAATCGTCGAATCTGACATAAGCTCGAATAAATCGTGATCGTACTTGCCGCATCGGAGTTTCTGTGCCAATTTCTCTTCGTTGCATGCAAATGCACTGATCTAGCACGCGAAACAGCGATTCCGCACAGAAATACACTTCTGAAACGAAGAATCGTCGAATCTGACATAAGCCCGAATGAATCGTGATCGTGCTAGGCGAATCGAAGTTTCTGTGCCAATTTCCCTTCGTTGCATGCAAATGAACTGATCTAGCACGCGAGACAGCGATTCCGCACAGAAATACACTTCTGAAACGAAGAATCGTCGAATCTGACATAAGCTCGAATAAATCGTGATCGTGCTTGCAGAATCGGAGTTTCTGCGCCAATTTCGCTTCGTTGCATGCAAATGCACTGATCTAGCACGCGAAACAGCGATTCCGCACAGAAATACACTTCTGAAACGAAGAATCGTCGAATCTGACATAAGCTCGAATAAATCGTGATCGTACTTGCCGCATCGGAGTTTCTGTGCCAATTTCTCTTCGTTGCATGCAAATGCACTGATCTAGCACGCGAAACAGCGATTCCGCACAGAAATACACTTCTGAAACGAAGAATCGTCGAATCTGACATAAGCCCGAATGAATCGTGATCGTGCTAGGCGAATCGAAGTTTCTGTGCCAATTTCCCTTCGTTGCATGCGAATGAACTGATCTAGCACGCGAGACAGCGATTCCGCACAGAAATACACTTCTGAAACGAAGAATCGTCGAATCTGACATAAGCTCGAATAAATCGTGATCGTGCTTGCAGAATCGGAGTTTCTGCGCCAATTTCGCTTCGTTGCATGCAAATGCACTGATCTAGCACGCGAAACAGCGATTCCGCACAGAAATACACTTCTGAAACGAAGAATCGTCGAATCTGACATAAGGTCGAATAAATGGTGATCGTGGTTGCCGAATCGAAGTTTCTGTGCCAATTTCCCTTCGTTGCATGCAAATGAACTGATCTAGCACGCGAGACAGCGATTCCGCACAGAAATACACTTCTGAAACGAAGAATCGTCGAATCTGACATAAGCTCGAATAAATCGTGATCGTGCTTGCAGAATCGGAGTTTATGCGCCAATTTCGCTTCGTTGCATGCAAATGCACTGATCTAGCACGCGAAACAGCGATTCCGCACAGAAATACACTTCTGAAACGAAGAATCGTCGAATCTGACATAAGCTCGAATAAATCGTGATCGTGCATGCAGAATCGGAGTTTCTGTGCCAATTTCGCATATTTGCATGCAAACCCACTGATCCATCACGTGAAACTGGGATTCCGTACAGAAATACACTTCTGATACGAAGAATCGTCGAATCTGACATAAGATCGAATAAATCGTGATCGTGCCTGCAGAATCGGAGTTTCTGCGCCAATTTCGCTTCGTTGCATTCAAATGCACGGATCTAGCACGCGAAACAGCGATTCCGCACAGAAATACACTTCTGAAACGAAGAATCGTCGAATCTGACATGAGCTCGAATAAATCGTGATCGTGCTTGCAGAATCGCAGTTTCTGTGCCAATTTCGCATATTTGCATGCAAATGCACTGATCTATCAGGCGAAACATCGATTCCGCACAGAAATACACTTCTGAAACGAAGAATCGTCGAATCTGACATGAGCTCGAATAAATCGTGATCGTGCTTGCAGAATCGCAGTTTCTGTGCCAATTTCGCATATTTGCATGCAAATGCACTGATCTATCAGGCGAAACAGCGATTCCGCACAGAAATACACTTCTGAAACGAAGAATCGTCGAATCTGACATAAGCCCGAATAAATCGTGATCGTGCTTGCAGAATCGGAGTTTCTGCGCCAATTTCGCTTCGTTGCATGCAAATGCACTGATCTAGCACGCGAAACAGCGATTCCGCACAGAAATACACTTCTGAAACGAAGAATCGTCGAATCTGACATAAGCTCGAATAAATCGTGATCGTGCATGCAGAATCGGAGTTTCTGTGCCAATTTCGCATATTTGCATGCAAACCCACTGATCCATCACGTGAAACAGGGATTCCGTACAGAAATACACTTCTGAAACGAAGAATCGTCGAATCTGACATAAGATCGAATAAATCGTGATCGTGCCTGCAGAATCGGAGTTTCTGCGCCAATTTCGCTTCGTTGCATGCAAATGCACGGATCTAGCACGCGAAACAGCGATTCCGCACAGAAATACACTTCTGAAACGAAGAATCGTCGAATCTGACATGAGCTCGAATAAATCGTGATCGTGCTTGCAGAATCGCAGTTTCTGTGCCAATTTCGCATATTTGCATGCAAATGCACTGATCTATCAGGCGAAACATCGATTCCGCACAGAAATACACTTCTGAAACGAAGAATCGTCGAATCTGACATGAGCTCGAATAAATCGTGATCGTGCTTGCAGAATCGCAGTTTCTGTGCCAATTTCGCATATTTGCATGCAAATGCACTGATCTATCAGGCGAAACAGCGATTCCGCACAGAAATACACTTCTGAAACGAAGAATCGTCGAATCTGACATAAGCCCGAATAAATCGTGATCGTGCTTGCAGAATCGGGGTTTCTGCGCCAACTTCGCTTCGTTGCATGCAAATGCACTGATCTAGCACGCGAAATAGCGATTCCGCACAGAAATACCTTTCTGAAACGAAGAATCGTCGAATCTGACATAAGCTCGAATAAATCGTGATCGTGATTGCCGAATAGGAATTTCTGTGCCAATTTCTCTTCGTTGCATGCAAATGCACTGATCTAGCACGCGAAACAGCGATTCCGCACAGAAATACACTTCTGAAACGAAGAATCGTCGAATCTGACATAAGCTCGAATAAATCGTGATCGTGCTTCCAGAATCGGAGTTTCTGCGCCAATTTCGCTTCGTTGCATGCAAATGCACTGATCTAGCACGCGAAACAGCGATTCCGCATAGAAATACACTTCTGAAACGAAGAATCGTCGAATCTGACATAAGATCGAATGAATCGTGATCGTGTTTGCCCAATCGAAGTTTCTATACCAAATTCGCATATTTGCATGCAAACCCACTGATCCATCACGTGAAACAGGGATTCCGTACAGAAATGCACTTCTGAAACGAAGAATAGTCGAATCTGACATAAGCCCGAATGAATTGTGATCGTGCTTGGCGAATCGAAGTTTCTGTGCCAATTTCCCTTCGTTGCATGCAAATGAACTGATCTAGCACGCGAGACAGCGATTCCGCACAGAAATACACTTCTGAACCGAAGAATCGTCGAATCTGACATAAGATCGAATAAATCGTGATCGTGCTTGCAGAATCGGAGTTTCTGCGCCAATTTCGCTTCGTTGCATGCAAATGCACTGATCTAGCACGCGAAACAGCGATTCCGCACAGAAATACACTTCTGAAACGAAGAATCGTCGAATCTGACATAAGGTCGAATAAATGGTGATCGTGGTTGCCGAATCGAAGTTTCTGTGCCAATTTCCCTTCGTTGCATGCAAATGAACTGATCTAGCACGCGAGACAGCGATTCCGCACAGAAATACACTTCTGAAACGAAGAATCGTCGAATCTGACATAAGCTCGAATAAATCGTGATCGTGCTTGCAGAATCGGAGTTTATGCGCCAGTTTCGCTTCGTTGCATGCAAATGCACTGATCTAGCACGCGAAACAGCGATTCCGCACAGAAATACACTTCTGAAACGAAGAATCGTCGAATCTGACATAAGCTCGAATAAATCGTGATCGTGCATGCAGAATCGGAGTTTCTGTGCCAATTTCGCATATTTGCATGCAAACCCACTGATCCATCACGTGAAACAGGGATTCCGTACAGAAATACACTTCTGAAACGAAGAATCGTCGAATCTGACATAAGCTCGAATAAATCGTGATCGTGCATGCAGAATCGGAGTTTCTGTGCCAATTTCGCATATTTGCATGCAAACCCACTGATCCATCACGTGAAACATGGATTCCGTACAGAAATACACTTCTGAAACGATGAATAGTCGAATCTGACATAAGCCCGAATGAATCGTGATCGCGCTTGGCGAGTCACAGTTTCTGTGCCAATTTCCCTTCGTTGCATGCAAATGCACTGATCTAGCACGCGAAATAGCGATTCCGCACAGAAATACCTTTCTGAAACGAGGAATCGTCGAATCTGACATAAGCTCGAATAAATCGTGATCGTGATTGCCGAATAGGAATTTCTGTGCCAATTTCTCTTCGTTGCATGCAAATGCACTGATCTAGCACGCGAAACAGCGATTCCGCATAGAAATACACTTCTGAAACGAAGAATCGTCGAATCTGACATAAGATCGAATGAATCGTGATCGTGTTTGCCCAATCGAAGTTTCTATACCAAATTCGCATATTTGCATGCAAACCCACTGATCCATCACGTGAAACAGGGATTCCGTACAGAAATGCACTTCTGAAACGAAGAATAGTCGAATCTGACATAAGCCCGAATGAATTGTGATCGTGCTTGGCGAATCGAAGTTTCTGTGCCAATTTCCCTTCGTTGCATGCAAATGAACTGATCTAGCACGCGAGACAGCGATTCCGCACAGAAATACACTTCTGAACCGAAGAATCGTCGAATCTGACATAAGATCGAATAAATCGTGATCGTGCTTGCAGAATCGGAGTTTCTGCGCCAATTTCGCTTCGTTGCATGCAAATGCACTGATCTAGCACGCGAAACAGCGATTCCGCACAGAAATACACTTCTGAAACGAAGAATCGTCGAATCTGACATAAGGTCGAATAAATGGTGATCGTGGTTGCCGAATCGAAGTTTCTGTGCCAATTTCCCTTCGTTGCATGCAAATGAACTGATCTAGCACGCGAGACAGCGATTCCGCACAGAAATACACTTCTGAAACGAAGAATCGTCGAATCTGACATAAGCTCGAATAAATCGTGATCGTGCTTGCAGAATCGGAGTTTATGCGCCAATTTCGCTTCGTTGCATGCAAATGCACTGATCTAGCACGCGAAACAGCGATTCCGCACAGAAATACACTTCTGAAACGAAGAATCGTCGAATCTGACATAAGCTCGAATAAATCGTGATCGTGCATGCAGAATCGGAGTTTCTGTGCCAATTTCGCATATTTGCATGCAAACCCACTGATCCATCACGTGAAACTGGGATTCCGTACAGAAATACACTTCTGATACGAAGAATCGTCGAATCTGACATAAGATCGAATAAATCGTGATCGTGCCTGCAGAATCGGAGTTTCTGCGCCAATTTCGCTTCGTTGCATTCAAATGCACGGATCTAGCACGCGAAACAGCGATTCCGCACAGAAATACACTTCTGAAACGAAGAATCGTCGAATCTGACATGAGCTCGAATAAATCGTGATCGTGCTTGCAGAATCGCAGTTTCTGTGCCAATTTCGCATATTTGCATGCAAATGCACTGATCTATCAGGCGAAACATCGATTCCGCACAGAAATACACTTCTGAAACGAAGAATCGTCGAATCTGACATGAGCTCGAATAAATCGTGATCGTGCTTGCAGAATCGCAGTTTCTGTGCCAATTTCGCATATTTGCATGCAAATGCACTGATCTATCAGGCGAAACAGCGATTCCGCACAGAAATACACTTCTGAAACGAAGAATCGTCGAATCTGACATAAGCCCGAATAAATCGTGATCGTGCTTGCAGAATCGGAGTTTCTGCGCCAATTTCGCTTCGTTGCATGCAAATGCACTGATCTAGCACGCGAAACAGCGATTCCGCACAGAAATACACTTCTGAAACGAAGAATCGTCGAATCTGACATAAGCTCGAATAAATCGTGATCGTGCATGCAGAATCGGAGTTTCTGTGCCAATTTCGCATATTTGCATGCAAACCCACTGATCCATCACGTGAAACAGGGATTCCGTACAGAAATACACTTCTGAAACGAAGAATCGTCGAATCTGACATAAGATCGAATAAATCGTGATCGTGCCTGCAGAATCGGAGTTTCTGCGCCAATTTCGCTTCGTTGCATGCAAATGCACGGATCTAGCACGCGAAACAGCGATTCCGCACAGAAATACACTTCTGAAACGAAGAATCGTCGAATCTGACATGAGCTCGAATAAATCGTGATCGTGCTTGCAGAATCGCAGTTTCTGTGCCAATTTCGCATATTTGCATGCAAATGCACTGATCTATCAGGCGAAACATCGATTCCGCACAGAAATACACTTCTGAAACGAAGAATCGTCGAATCTGACATGAGCTCGAATAAATCGTGATCGTGCTTGCAGAATCGCAGTTTCTGTGCCAATTTCGCATATTTGCATGCAAATGCACTGATCTATCAGGCGAAACAGCGATTCCGCACAGAAATACACTTCTGAAACGAAGAATCGTCGAATCTGACATAAGCTCGAATAAATCGTGATCGTGCTTGCAGAATCGGGGTTTCTGCGCCAACTTCGCTTCGTTGCATGCAAATGCACTGATCTAGCACGCGAAATAGCGATTCCGCACAGAAATACCTTTCTGAAACGAAGAATCGTCGAATCTGACATAAGCTCGAATAAATCGTGATCGTGATTGCCGAATAGGAATTTCTGTGCCAATTTCTCTTCGTTGCATGCAAATGCACTGATCTAGCACGCGAAACAGCGATTCCGCACAGAAATACACTTCTGAAACGAAGAATCGTCGAATCTGACATAAGCTCGAATAAATCGTGATCGTGCTTCCAGAATCGGAGTTTCTGCGCCAATTTCGCTTCGTTGCATGCAAATGCACTGATCTAGCACGCGAAACAGCGATTCCGCATAGAAATACACTTCTGAAACGGAGAATCGTCGAATCTGACATAAGATCGAATGAATCGTGATCGTGTTTGCCCAATCGAAGTTTCTATACCAAATTCGCATATTTGCATGCAAACCCACTGATCCATCACGTGAAACAGGGATTCCGTACAGAAATGCACTTCTGAAACGAAGAATAGTCGAATCTGACATAAGCCCGAATGAATTGTGATCGTGCTTGGCGAATCGAAGTTTCTGTGCCAATTTCCCTTCGTTGCATGCAAATGAACTGATCTAGCACGCGAGACAGCGATTCCGCACAGAAATACACTTCTGAACCGAAGAATCGTCGAATCTGACATAAGATCGAATAAATCGTGATCGTGCTTGCAGAATCGGAGTTTCTGCGCCAATTTCGCTTCGTTGCATGCAAATGCACTGATCTAGCACGCGAAACAGCGATTCCGCACAGAAATACACTTCTGAAACGAAGAATCGTCGAATCTGACATAAGGTCGAATAAATGGTGATCGTGGTTGCCGAATCGAAGTTTCTGTGCCAATTTCCCTTCGTTGCATGCAAATGAACTGATCTAGCACGCGAGACAGCGATTCCGCACAGAAATACACTTCTGAAACGAAGAATCGTCGAATCTGACATAAGCTCGAATAAATCGTGATCGTGCTTGCAGAATCGGAGTTTATGCGCCAGTTTCGCTTCGTTGCATGCAAATGCACTGATCTAGCACGCGAAACAGCGATTCCGCACAGAAATACACTTCTGAAACGAAGAATCGTCGAATCTGACATAAGCTCGAATAAATCGTGATCGTGCATGCAGAATCGGAGTTTCTGTGCCAATTTCGCATATTTGCATGCAAACCCACTGATCCATCACGTGAAACAGGGATTCCGTACAGAAATACACTTCTGAAACGAAGAATCGTCGAATCTGACATAAGATCGAATAAATCGTGATCGTGCCTGCAGAATCGGAGTTTCTGCGCCAATTTCGCTTCGTTGCATTCAAATGCACGGATCTAGCACGCGAAACAGCGATTCCGCACAGAAATACACTTCTGAAACGAAGAATCGTCGAATCTGACATGAGCTCGAATAAATCGTGATCGTGCTTGCAGAATCGCAGTTTCTGTGCCAATTTCGCATATTTGCATGCAAATGCACTGATCTATCAGGCGAAACATCGATTCCGCACAGAAATACACTTCTGAAACGAAGAATCGTCGAATCTGACATGAGCTCGAATAAATCGTGATCGTGCTTGCAGAATCGCAGTTTCTGTGCCAATTTCGCATATTTGCATGCAAATGCACTGATCTATCAGGCGAAACAGCGATTCCGCACAGAAATACACTTCTGAAACGAAGAATCGTCGAATCTGACATAAGCCCGAATAAATCGTGATCGTGCTTGCAGAATCGGAGTTTCTGCGCCAATTTCGCTTCGTTGCATGCAAATGCACTGATCTAGCACGCGAAACAGCGATTCCGCACAGAAATACACTTCTGAAACGAAGAATCGTCGAATCTGACATAAGCTCGAATAAATCGTGATCGTGCATGCAGAATCGGAGTTTCTGTGCCAATTTCGCATATTTGCATGCAAACCCACTGATCCATCACGTGAAACAGGGATTCCGTACAGAAATACACTTCTGAAACGAAGAATCGTCGAATCTGACATAAGATCGAATAAATCGTGATCGTGCCTGCAGAATCGGAGTTTCTGCGCCAATTTCGCTTCGTTGCATGCAAATGCACGGATCTAGCACGCGAAACAGCGATTCCGCACAGAAATACACTTCTGAAACGAAGAATCGTCGAATCTGACATGAGCTCGAATAAATCGTGATCGTGCTTGCAGAATCGCAGTTTCTGTGCCAATTTCGCATATTTGCATGCAAATGCACTGATCTATCAGGCGAAACATCGATTCCGCACAGAAATACACTTCTGAAACGAAGAATCGTCGAATCTGACATGAGCTCGAATAAATCGTGATCGTGCTTGCAGAATCGCAGTTTCTGTGCCAATTTCGCATATTTGCATGCAAATGCACTGATCTATCAGGCGAAACAGCGATTCCGCACAGAAATACACTTCTGAAACGAAGAATCGTCGAATCTGACATAAGCCCGAATAAATCGTGATCGTGCTTGCAGAATCGGGGTTTCTGCGCCAACTTCGCTTCGTTGCATGCAAATGCACTGATCTAGCACGCGAAATAGCGATTCCGCACAGAAATACCTTTCTGAAACGAAGAATCGTCGAATCTGACATAAGCTCGAATAAATCGTGATCGTGATTGCCGAATAGGAATTTCTGTGCCAATTTCTCTTCGTTGCATGCAAATGCACTGATCTAGCACGCGAAACAGCGATTCCGCACAGAAATACACTTCTGAAACGAAGAATCGTCGAATCTGACATAAGCTCGAATAAATCGTGATCGTGCTTCCAGAATCGGAGTTTCTGCGCCAATTTCGCTTCGTTGCATGCAAATGCACTGATCTAGCACGCGAAACAGCGATTCCGCACAGAAATACACTTCTGAAACGAAGAATCGTCGAATCTGACATAAGCCCGAATGAATCGTGATCGTGCTAGGCGAATCGAAGTTTCTGTGCCAATTTCCCTTCGTTGCATGCAAATGAACTGATCTAGCACGCGAGACAGCGATTCCGCACAGAAATACACTTCTGAAACGAAGAATCGTCGAATCTGACATAAGCTCGAATAAATCGTGATCGTGCTTGCAGAATCGGAGTTTCTGCGCCAATTTCGCTTCGTTGCATGCAAATGCACTGATCTAGCACGCGAAACAGCGATTCCGCACAGAAATACACTTCTGAAACGAAGAATCGTCGAATCTGACATAAGCTCGAATAAATCGTGATCGTGCATGCAGAATCGGAGTTTCTGTGCCAATTTCGCATATTTGCATGCAAACCCACTGATCCATCACGTGAAACAGGGATTCCGTACAGAAATACACTTCTGAAACGAAGAATCGTCGAATCTGACATAAGATCGAATAAATCGTGATCGTGCCTGCAGAATCGCAGTTTCTGTGCCAATTTCGCATATTTGCATGCAAATGCACTGATCTATCAGGCGAAACATCGATTCCGCACAGAAATACACTTCTGAAACGAAGAATCGTCGAATCTGACATGAGCTCGAATAAATCGTGATCGTGCTTGCAGAATCGCAGTTTCTGTGCCAATTTCGCATATTTGCATGCAAATGCACTGATCTATCAGGCGAAACAGCGATTCCGCACAGAAATACACTTCTGAAACGAAGAATCGTCGAATCTGACATAAGCCCGAATAAATCGTGATCGTGCTTGCAGAATCGGGGTTTCTGCGCCAACTTCGCTTCGTTGCATGCAAATGCACTGATCTAGCACGCGAAATAGCGATTCCGCACAGAAATACCTTTCTGAAACGAAGAATCGTCGAATCTGACATAAGCTCGAATAAATCGTGATCGTGATTGCCGAATAGGAATTTCTGTGCCAATTTCTCTTCGTTGCATGCAAATGCACTGATCTAGCACGCGAAACAGCGATTCCGCACAGAAATACACTTCTGAAACGAAGAATCGTCGAATCTGACATAAGCTCGAATAAATCGTGATCGTGCTTCCAGAATCGGAGTTTCTGCGCCAATTTCGCTTCGTTGCATGCAAATGCACTGATCTAGCACGCGAAACAGCGATTCCGCATAGAAATACACTTCTGAAACGAAGAATCGTCGAATCTGACATAAGATCGAATGAATCGTGATCGTGTTTGCCCAATCGAAGTTTCTATACCAAATTCGCATATTTGCATGCAAACCCACTGATCCATCACGTGAAACAGGGATTCCGTACAGAAATGCACTTCTGAAACGAAGAATAGTCGAATCTGACATAAGCCCGAATGAATTGTGATCGTGCTTGGCGAATCGAAGTTTCTGTGCCAATTTCCCTTCGTTGCATGCAAATGAACTGATCTAGCACGCGAGACAGCGATTCCGCACAGAAATACACTTCTGAACCGAAGAATCGTCGAATCTGACATAAGATCGAATAAATCGTGATCGTGCTTGCAGAATCGGAGTTTCTGCGCCAATTTCGCTTCGTTGCATGCAAATGCACTGATCTAGCACGCGAAACAGCGATTCCGCACAGAAATACACTTCTGAAACGAAGAATCGTCGAATCTGACATAAGGTCGAATAAATGGTGATCGTGGTTGCCGAATCGAAGTTTCTGTGCCAATTTCCCTTCGTTGCATGCAAATGAACTGATCTAGCACGCGAGACAGCGATTCCGCACAGAAATACACTTCTGAAACGAAGAATCGTCGAATCTGACATAAGCTCGAATAAATCGTGATCGTGCTTGCAGAATCGGAGTTTATGCGCCAGTTTCGCTTCGTTGCATGCAAATGCACTGATCTAGCACGCGAAACAGCGATTCCGCACAGAAATACACTTCTGAAACGAAGAATCGTCGAATCTGACATAAGCTCGAATAAATCGTGATCGTGCATGCAGAATCGGAGTTTCTGTGCCAATTTCGCATATTTGCATGCAAACCCACTGATCCATCACGTGAAACAGGGATTCCGTACAGAAATACACTTCTGAAACGAAGAATCGTCGAATCTGACATAAGATCGAATAAATCGTGATCGTGCCTGCAGAATCGGAGTTTCTGTGCCAATTTCGCATATTTGCATGCAAATGCACTGATCTATCAGGCGAAACATCGATTCCGCACAGAAATACACTTCTGAAACGAAGAATCGTCGAATCTGACATGAGCTCGAATAAATCGTGATCGTGCTTGCAGAATCGCAGTTTCTGTGCCAATTTCGCATATTTGCATGCAAATGCACTGATCTATCAGGCGAAACAGCGATTCCGCACAGAAATACACTTCTGAAACGAAGAATCGTCGAATCTGACATAAGCCCGAATAAATCGTGATCGTGCTTGCAGAATCGGAGTTTCTGCGCCAATTTCGCTTCGTTGCATGCAAATGCACTGATCTAGCACGCGAAACAGCGATTCCGCACAGAAATACACTTCTGAAACGAAGAATCGTCGAATCTGACATAAGCTCGAATAAATCGTGATCGTGCATGCAGAATCGGAGTTTCTGTGCCAATTTCGCATATTTGCATGCAAACCCACTGATCCATCACGTGAAACAGGGATTCCGTACAGAAATACACTTCTGAAACGAAGAATCGTCGAATCTGACATAAGATCGAATAAATCGTGATCGTGCCTGCAGAATCGGAGTTTCTGCGCCAATTTCGCTTCGTTGCATGCAAATGCACGGATCTAGCACGCGAAACAGCGATTCCGCACAGAAATACACTTCTGAAACGAAGAATCGTCGAATCTGACATGAGCTCGAATAAATCGTGATCGTGCTTGCAGAATCGCAGTTTCTGTGCCAATTTCGCATATTTGCATGCAAATGCACTGATCTATCAGGCGAAACATCGATTCCGCACAGAAATACACTTCTGAAACGAAGAATCGTCGAATCTGACATGAGCTCGAATAAATCGTGATCGTGCTTGCAGAATCGCAGTTTCTGTGCCAATTTCGCATATTTGCATGCAAATGCACTGATCTATCAGGCGAAACAGCGATTCCGCACAGAAATACACTTCTGAAACGAAGAATCGTCGAATCTGACATAAGCCCGAATAAATCGTGATCGTGCTTGCAGAATCGGGGTTTCTGCGCCAACTTCGCTTCGTTGCATGCAAATGCACTGATCTAGCACGCGAAATAGCGATTCCGCACAGAAATACCTTTCTGAAACGAAGAATCGTCGAATCTGACATAAGCTCGAATAAATCGTGATCGTGATTGCCGAATAGGAATTTCTGTGCCAATTTCTCTTCGTTGCATGCAAATGCACTGATCTAGCACGCGAAACAGCGATTCCGCACAGAAATACACTTCTGAAACGAAGAATCGTCGAATCTGACATAAGCTCGAATAAATCGTGATCGTGCTTCCAGAATCGGAGTTTCTGCGCCAATTTCGCTTCGTTGCATGCAAATGCACTGATCTAGCACGCGAAACAGCGATTCCGCACAGAAATACACTTCTGAAACGAAGAATCGTCGAATCTGACATAAGCCCGAATGAATCGTGATCGTGCTAGGCGAATCGAAGTTTCTGTGCCAATTTCCCTTCGTTGCATGCAAATGAACTGATCTAGCACGCGAGACAGCGATTCCGCACAGAAATACACTTCTGAAACGAAGAATCGTCGAATCTGACATAAGCTCGAATAAATCGTGATCGTGCTTGCAGAATCGGAG